>NC_043702.1:13999576-14003310 GCF_006229205.1 Suricata suricatta | reverse complement strand
CAAGAAGATGTGATATATATATATATATATATATAATATATATCATATCTTCTTGATCCATTCGTCAGTTGATGGACATTTAGGCTCTTTCCATGATTTGGCTATTGTTGACAGTGCTGCCATTAGCATTAGGGTACTTGTGCTCCTATGCATCAGCACTTCTGTATCCCTTGGGTAGATCCCCAGCAGTGTTATTGCTGGCCCATAGAAGAGTGTTAGTGATAGTTTTTTGAGGAACCTCCATACTGTTTTCCAGAGTGGCTGTACCAGTTTACATTCCCAGCAACAGTGTAGGAGGGTGCCTGTTTCTCCACATCCTTGCCAACATCTATAGTCTCTTGATTTATTCATTTTAGCCACTCTGACCGGTGTGAGGTGGTATCTCAGTGTGGTTTTGATTTGTACTTCCCTGATGATGAGTGATGCTGACTATCGTTTCATGTGCCTGTTGCCCATCTAGATGTCTTCTTTGAAGAAGTGTCTATTCATGTCTAGCATCCATTTCTTCACTGGGCTATTTGTTTTTTTGGGTGTGGAGTTTGGTGAGTTCCTTGTAGATTTTGGATACTAGCCCTTTATCTGATATGCCATTTGCCACTATCTTTTCCCATTCTGTCAGTTGCCTATTAGTTTTTGGTATTGTTTCCTTTGCAGTGCAGAAGCTTTTTATCTTGATGAGGTCCCAATAGTTCATTTTTGTTCTTGATTCCCTTGCCAAAAACCCCACATCAAATATCATCCTCAGTGAGGAAAAACTTAGAGCCTTCCCCCTGAGATCAGGAACACGACAGGGATGTCCACTCTCACCACTGTTATTTAACATAGTGCTGGAATCAGCAATCAGAAAATAAAAGGCATCAGGATCAGCAAAGAAGAAGTCAAACTTTCCCTTTTTGCAGATGACATGATACTCTACATGGAAACCCCAATCAACTCAACCAGAAGCCTTCTAGAACTGATCCATGAATACAGCAAAGTTGCAGGGTACAAAATCAATGTACAGAAATCGGTTACATTTCTATAAACCAAAAATGAAGCAACAGAAAGAGAAATCAAGAAACTGATCCCATTCACAATTGCACAAAAACCATAAAATACCTAGAAATAAACCTAACCAAAGATGTAAAAGACTGTACGATGAAAACTATAGAAAACTTATGAAAGAAATGGAAGAAGACCAAAAGAAATGGAAAAACACTCCTGTTCATGGATCGAAAGAATAAACATTGTGAAAATGTCATTACTACCCAAAGCAATCTGCATATTCAATGCAATCCTCATCAAAGTTGCACCAGCATTCTTCTCAAAGCTAAAATAAACTATCCTAAAATTTATTTGGAACCACAAAAAACCTTTAATAGCCAAAGTAATACTGAAGAAGAAAACCAAAACGGGAGGCATCACGATCCCAGACTTTAGCCTCTACTACAAAGCTGTCATCATCATAACAGTAGGGTATTTGCACAAAACCAGACACATAGACCAATGGAATAGAATAGAGAGCCCAGAACTGGACCCACAAGTTTATGGACAATTAATCTTTGACAAAGCAGGAAAGAGTATCCAATGGAAAAAAGACTGCCTCTTTAACAGGTGGTGCTGGGAGAGCTGGACAGCAACATGCAGAAGAATGAAACTAGACCACTTTCTTACACATACACAAAAGTAAACTCAAAATGGATAAAGGACCTGAATATGAGACACAAAACCATGAAAACCCAAGAGGAGAAAGCAGGAAATAGCTTCCTTGACCTCAATCGCAGAAATTTCCTACTCAAATATGAGTTTAGAATAATACCTGGCCCAAAATAAATGCTTGATGAATGTATGTGAAAGAAATAAATGTTAGTTTGTCTTCTTGGCTAAGTATTCATTACTTTTTCAATAAAAAATTAAGACATTTGATTAAAAATAATGCACCAGGACAGCTGGGTGTCTCAGTCAACTAAGTGTCCATCTTCAGCTCAGGTCATGATCTCACAGTTCATGGGTACAAGCCCCGGGTGGGTCTCTGTGCTGACAGCTCAGAGCCTGGAGCCTGCTTTGGATTCTGCATCTCTCTCTCTCTCTCTCTCTCTCTCTCTCTCTCTCTCTCTCTCCCTCCCTCCTCCAGTCATGCTCTGTATCTCAAAAATAAATAAACATTAAAAATTTAAAAAATAATTCACCAGTTAAAGAGGATGCTTTCATTTCAAAAGGTGTGAAAGAGATAATAGGATGCTAAGAATAAAAATACTCTACTTTCCCCACTGGAGATCATATGTTAAGAGTATGAAAAACAAGATTGCAGAGAGGCCAATACCCTCCATTTCCCACTTGTCATGGGACTTGACATGTCCCACCTGGACATGTTGTCAGGGAAGGAAGAACAATCTAGGTATCAGCTCTAAATTCTAACAACAAAGATTAATTTGAGTGAGTTCCATTTTTCAATGCAGCTTGCCCATCTTACAAGAACTTACTTCATCACCCACTCAGCTTGTTTTAACTAACTCATTCAGAGAGTGTGGGTTGTCAAAGAACGTAAAATATAACTCTGCAAATGAGAAACTTTAGGTGAAAATAAACTACGGGAGACCAACTCTGTGTGGTATTGGGCAGTATGTCAGTTATCATTTGCTACTTCCAAAACATCATCAAAACTTATAAGCATGAACAACCAAAATTAGCTGAGCTCATATTTCTATGTGTGACAAAATGGACTAAGCTTGAAATCGATTGGGTGACTCTTCTGGTCTAAGGTAGTTTGGGACATTTTAGGCTACACTAGGTCACATTTCTGGGACCTTGACTAGAACAACTGGGCTGAATTAGCCATGTGTACTCATCCTATAGCATGCTAGCCCAAGTTTAGTCAAACGGTGCACATGGAGTCCTAGAGCAAGTGGTCGCATGAAAGATATTTGGGGTTCTAGGCTGAGCACTGGATCAGTGTTTCTTCCTTTGGTCATGGCAAGTCACAAGACCAAATTCAAAGGCTGAAGCAATATAGGTCACTGCTAGATATAAAGAGCTAGACACTCACATCACAAAGGGTGAGAAGGTAGAGGCAAGGGAAGAAGTTGTGGCCATTTTTACAAACTATCAAACGTAGTCAATGCCATTCCTGTATTGTGAAAAAGAAGGATGGAGATTAAAAAGAGTGTCCCCCAATATAGAAGAGCATCAAAAGCTATCTTGCAAGTTGGCTAAGACTCTCATAGCCTCAAAATATCCTATTTTCCTGGTACCTGGTTGCATTCCATTATCTAAAGAGAAGCAATATTTTGTGTAAGTAGAATTACTGTCATGCCAAAATAAGCTTGTATATATGGTCCACTCTAATTCAACCCATCTGACTGGAAAGTCAAAGAGATCCTTAACCTTTCTTCCATTAAGTAAAAATGAATAATTCTTTTAAAATAAAATAATAAATATTTACATATCATTGCTATTGCTTCAGTTTCATCAACTGTGAGAGGCAACTTTTCATAAACTATTTCCCTACATCAAAAAGAGGTGACAGGAGAGAAGCTTCAGTAACTTAGTGTATTAATCCATTAATAAGTATAATTATCCGGGGCAAAGAGACATCTGCAGTGGGTACCTTTATTTAATTTTTTAATGTTTTTTATTTATTTTTGAGAGACAGAGAGAGACAGTGTGAGCAGGGGTGTGGGTCAGAGAGAGAGGGAGATACAGAATCTGAAGCAGGCTCCAGGCTCTGAGCTAGCTGTCAGCACAGAGCCTGATGT
>NC_043702.1:13955481-13999476 GCF_006229205.1 Suricata suricatta | reverse complement strand
GAAGCAGGCTCCAGGCTCTGAGCTAGCTGTCAGCACAGAGCCTGATGCGGAGCTCGAACCCATGAACATGGAATCATGACCTGAGCTGAAGCCAGATGCTTAACCGACTGACTGAGCCACCCAAGCACCCCAGCAGTGGGTATCTTTAAAGCCCTCCCATTTGTGTTTACAGGATTGTATTATAAATCTTACTAAGCTTTATTTTTAGAATTTCAGCTTTTAGCAACCTCATCTATCAGTCTGCAGACTACAAGGTCAAGACCCTTTGAAAGAGGCTTCATGAACATATAAAGTTAAGGTGGTTATTAATGCTTCTAGCTAAATTGCATGAACACCTAATGAAAACAAAAATAATTCTTTGAGTTACAAACAGACAGAAAATGTGACCTTCAAAGGTTTAGAAAATGTCAAGTGCTTTAAAGTGAAATTGTATGGGAAGTATAAAAAGCTAGAGGTAGTCCAGAAAAATAGTAGAGGAAATTAACATTTGTTAAAGTAATTAGGGATGATAATATCAATCTTGCAGTTGCCTCTGGATCTTCTTTCTAGCCTAAGACATGTAGATTCAATTCTCTTTGTCCTTTCTGATCAAAATGGATAGAGGAGCAAGTAGGAAATCTTTAAAAGTTTATCAGAGATTATATGAAAATGAGAGACAAAAACTACCCAGGTGAGTTAAAAATCAAATAATAGCTGAAAAGATTTGCAGAGACCATATTATCTAACTCCTCATTTTAAAGCTAAAATACTGAGACTCAGAGAAGTCACCTGCCCAAGATTGCACAGCTGATGGGTGACTAATCTATTCTTTAACAACTGATTTTACTGTACTTGGCCTTGGGGCGTGATGGTAGTTGCAGAGTAAGTTTCTAGCCATGCTCATTGAGGTTTTATGATATTATTATTTTACATATATGGAATGTCTTTCATGGATTTCTGAATATTTTTATAGAGCAGAATATTATGGCTCATAACAGGCAACAGAAGGCTTTGTTGGAAATTCTGGCTTAAATCTTGATTCACCTCATGACTGAGCTTTTGCAGGTCTGGTTTGGCAAGCCTGGGTTACTTGAAAATGTAGGAGAGGCTTCAGTGTCTTTAAGTATGTCAGCTACATCTCTCTTCTCCCCCAGGTCTCACCCTGCTTTAAACCAGATGAATGGGCTATGGATTCAAGGCAATCACCCGAGCGAAGGGGCCTTGGACTCTTCATTTGTTTACTGGTAAGTGGGCACTCAGAAGTATACTGGAAGTGCTTGAGTTGTTTGTTCTGTAAGGACAAAGCATTGTCCATTCAAAGGGAAAGAACAGACTAATCATGGTATCAGGCATCTCTAGCCTGGGCAGCTCGCATGGCAAGGGCTTCATCTTCCAACCTGCAGATATACAACAGTTTTCTGTGGTCGACATGGGATGCAAGATGGAGGAAACAGAAGAGAGGGGGTTTGGGAGAGGGTTGGAAAATCTAGAGAACAAGGGAGAAAAATAAAGGGGGAGCACCGTTTGACAAAAATAAAGGGAAAGCACCATTTGACAAGCACTTAGGGTATCAGGAGGGTAATTGAGAATTAATAGAGGGAGAAATGGGGGTTTGGGTCCAGTGGAAGCAAGTAAAAGAATTCTAGAATGGGGAGTAATGTGAGAAAAAGGACACTCGATAGTGTGGTTTTGCATTATAAATTAGTTCCCTCAGTCATTATTTTATTAAAATTGGTAAATAAGAAATATAATTATTTTTATGATGATTGCTTGCTTGATGGTGCTTCTTTGTGTGTAATACATTTCAGAGACTGAGCCCTGTGGGGCCCTGGCTTTTATTGGGTTATATCACCTCTTGCTTTCCCAGTCTCCAACTCCTGTTTCTGGAACTGCATGTCCCCAGCACAACCTCCTGTTCTTAGAAATGGCTACTTACTCTGCCTCTGCTCCCACACTTAACTCCTTAGAGAAAAGCTACTTCATCACTCTCTGTTGATGTAGAGAAATGAGGAGCAAGTGCATGATAGTACAGCTCAAAATAAGTACTACCACGGAGAAAAAATGAAAATATAAGGATTTGGGAGGAAATACATCTGTGGGAGACAAAAGAGATGGGAAGACGGTAAAGGGCCGCTACAATGAAAATGCTGATTCTAAATCTGTTTGAACTTAAAAGACTCCTCTTCTCATTTTCTCTGAGTAATCATATGGCTCATATTCTGAATATGTTAGCTCGGGCATCCTGCTTAAAATACACTTTGATTAATTCTGAATTATTCAGCGTTAATCAGGTGTTGCTTCAAGTTATCTTCTTTGTGGTTCACATCTCCAAAGTCACAAAGTTGAGTTCAAATGCTTCTGAATAATATCATCCCTCAATGAAACGTAAACTTGGCTCGACCAGTAGTTTGCCAGATATCAAGCATCTTTGATACACAGGTTGGGTTGCTGAAAGACAGTTTGGAAAGAAAAGGAAACTATTTCTCAAAAGACAGAGGAAATCCATCTGAGGATGAAATTCTACTTCAATAGTTTCCATGCTATGATGCTTAAAGCAGTACTAATGGGTGGTAGGACCAATGCTGTGTTTTGAGGGGGAGTAGAGCATAGGATTTTGAGTAGAATGGCAGCCCTGTGTTGGGATAATGCCCTGGCAGAAATGTACTAGGGAAACCAAGCTATTTGTTATTACTGAAGGGGGAGATGGCAGTAACATGACATACTGAAGAGTATGATTTGGGTGTGGGTACTCTTGGGTCCAATTCTGATTTTAATTTTCACCAGCCAGGTGGCTCGCACAAGTTGAGTGACCAAATTTTACTTTTACATACTATTTAACAAGTGGTAGCTATCCAAAACTTGATAATGGGCTAATACTATTTTTAAGATAGGTCTTCAGTGTATAGAGTGACGGTTTAAAGTCATGTCGTTCTCCCACATGCTTCGGGATTGGACCATAGTGCATGGAAGAACTCATGTGATTTGAAAGGGCACATTTTCTCATATAAAAGTAAGAATAGCAGCTCCAATATCTTCTAACACAAACCGTCCTTATGCTCTAAGGAATTGAAGGGTAGTGCTGGTGGCGGAAAGGCACTGTGTAAATATGGAAGAGTCCTGGAAAGGACAGCTTGGCCTCAGAGTCTGGGACTGGAGACAGGCCAAGCTCCTCCCCATTTGCTCCATCCCCACACAGATGCAAATAGCAGTGGGCTGGCTCAGGGACAGCCGGTAATGGCCACTGCGCAGCCTGAAGTCAGGTTTATTCAAAGAATTCCTGCTCTTACCAGCTTTTAAAGTTGATAGTATGGGCACCAAATACATACGATCTGAGTGTTTGTGTCCGGGAATGTCTCTTCAGGCCTCTAACCCATGAAATCTTTAATGATCAGAATTGCTTTAATTCCTTTTCCAATGTTGGCCAGGCAGTTTATTCAGTGGGATGTGGTAAACTGAGTTTCATGGCCCAAGATAATTCTCTATGGTGAAGTTGTGCCATGTCAAACCAGTTTCTTACAAATGACATTTTGGTTTGACTCTTCTGTCTTTATATTTCTTGGTTGGACAATTTATACCTGGCTTATTGATCAACTTTGGCTTTGTCTGATTATATTTTTAAAGAGCAGTATACCCTTTCCATCATGTCTCTCTCCTCCTGAGATGATTTTTTAAATTAGTTAGTTAAATAAAACAAAGAAGACTTCACTCTTCACTCCATTCATAGGTTTACTTCCCCAGCGTATCCTTTGTCCAACTATCTATCTGTTTCTTGGCATCTTCCTGCCTAGCTCCCCTGTTTTTTCAAGAAGTTACTTTGGGAATAGATCTTCAACCTCTCCTCAGTTATGCAACCTGAGAGATCCTCACTTGTTCTTCTTTACCTTTATCTTCATCTTCCACATTCAATATGCCATGAAAGTCTGTCTATTTGACTTGCTGAATAGTTCATTAAAAAACATAACATCTTTATTGAGATATAATTCATATATCATAAAACTATCCCTTTAACGTGTACAATTGAGTAATTTTAAAAATATATTCATAAAGTTGCACAATCATTTCAACACTCTAGTTCCAGAACATTTTTATTACTCCAAAAGGAAACTCCATACCCATTAACAGTTACTCTCCCAGCATTCTCCCCATGATGTCTGGTAACCTTTAATTTATTTTCTGTCTCTCTAGATTTGCCAATTCTATGTATTTTATGTAAATGAATCATACAGTATGTGGTCTTTGGTAGCTGGCTTCTTCTGCTTAGCCTAATGTATTCAAAGTTCAACCATATTGTAGCATGTATCAGTACTTCATTATTTTTTTATGCCAAGTAATATTTCTTGTTTGAATATTCCACAGTTTATTTATTTGCTCATCTGTTGATGGGCATTTGGGTTATTTCCATTTGGGGGCTATTATGAATAACATTTGTGTACCAGTTTTTGTATGAACATGTGCTTTCAGTTCTGTTGGGTAGATGCCTGGGAGTGGAATTTCTGGATCATATGCTAACTATGTGATGAACATTTTGAGGAACTGTCAAACAGTTTATTCTAAAGTTGCTGTATTATTTCACAATCCCATCAGGAATGCATAAGTGTTTGACTCACTGAATATTTAGGCCTGTACACCCTTTTTATCTCACTATCAGTGTGTCAGTTCAGATTTCCAACATCTCCCATCTGCACCATGATGATCACCTCATTGGACTGGCCAGTGTAGCCCAGCCTTCCCTACCCATCTTCCCCATTTCTACAAGGGAGAGTTCATTGTAAAACACAAAACAAAGTAAATCACTCCCTTCTACCATTCTGTACACCTTCCTGTTCCATTTCCAAAATCTATTGCTTATAATGAAGTGCATGACTCTTTTTTTTAAATTTTTTTTTTAGTGTTTTATTAATTTTTGAGACAGAGAGAGGCAGAGCATGAGTGGGGAGGGGCAGAGAGACTGGGAGACACAGAATCTGAAGCAGGCTCCAGGCTCCGGGCCGTCAGCACAGAGCCTGACGTGGGACTCGAACACACGAACGTGTGATCATGACCTGAGCCGAAGCCGGATGCTTAACCGACTGAGCCACCCAGGTGCCACAGTGAATGACTCTTTGGGGCAATTTAGGAATATATTTTTCCATTGAAATTTGTTCTCTGCCTTTTGCAGTGTCATCGAATAAATATGTATTGAAATCCACTACCATTTTAGAAAATAAGCAGGGGTACCCGGGTGGCTCAGTCAGTTGAGCATCTGACTTTGGCTCAGGTAATGATCTCATGGTTCATGAGTTCAAGCCCTGCATCTGGCTCACTGCTGTCAGTGCAGAGCCCGCTTTGGATCCTCTGTCCCCATCTCTCTCTGCCCCTCCCTTGCTTTTGCTCTCTATCTCAAAAATAAAGAAACATTTCAAATAAATAAAATAAAAAATAAGCATTTTTCCTCTTGCGGCATCCAATATTTGGACCTAAAGTTAAATATAACATATAAATATTTTTAATTTATCTGAAGTATTTCTCATATGCATGGTTTTTATTTGTTGGAAAGTGCTTAAAAAGTTGTATTATTTACTGGATGGGATTTCAAGATGTATTATTAATATTATTTTGTCATTCAAAAATATTTATTAAGCACATATGCTAGAAACTGTTCCAGGCACTTGGGATACAAAAAAATATTTCCTGTTGTCCTGAGTTTTTTTTATAAAAGAGACAGTCAATAATTAAATAAGTAAAGTATTATAAATGGTGATAAGTGGTATAGGGACATGTAAAGCAGGGTGGGGTATAGGAAGTGTTCAGAGAGGATTATAATTTTTTTAATGTTTATTTATACTGAAAAAGAGAGAGAACATGTGTGTGAGCAGGGAAGAGGGGCAAGGAGAGAGAGAGAATCACAAGCAAGCTCCTCGTTATCAGGATAGAGCCTGAGGCAGCACTCTATCCCACCAACCATAAGACAATGACCTGAGCTGAAATCAAGCATCAGACATTTAACCAACTGAGCCACCCAGGGGCCCTGAGGGTTGTAAATTTTAGTAGTGTGGTCAGAAAGGGCTTCATGGACAAGGTGGTAGTTGAGGAAAGATCTGAAAGAAGGGAAGCATTGCACCATATAGTTATCCATGAGAAAAGCAATCCAAGTAGAAAGGACTCTAAGATTGGAGATTATTCATTGTATTCATATGATAGTCAGGAAACTAGTTCACTTGGAACCACATGAACAATTTAGTGTGTGTTGAATAATAAGAGTTCATTTGTTTCATAGTGAAACATAACAAAACAAAAAGGGAATGATGGAGATCTGCTCAAGGGTTTCCACACAACTTAGGACCTCTTCAGAATTGAACCTAGAAAACAGTAGGAGAAGAAACAAGCCTAGTTCTGTTACTGTTTAATGAACACCAAGACAACTTGGGCTAGAAGTTCCTCTATGAAGATGCTCACAGCCCAGTTATTTCCTTGACTCCCTATAGGAGGAAGATATAAAGAGCTCAAAATACCAGAAAGAGTTTGCTTCTTTAATCAGAGACAGAAGGGAGACAGGAAGCTGGAGAAGCTTTCCATAAGTCACAACAGCAGTGGAGCAGTGGTGGGATCCATGTGGAAGTGGATGGGGGAGTGAGGGAAGGGTTGGACTAAATTCCCAGGTACATGGGTAAAAAAGAAAGAGAAGAGAAATTAGACCTGGCCAAAAGGGACACATGAGCTCCAGTGTTTGACAGACAACAGTTGGTCTCCGGCAGGTAGTTTGACTATATTTTTTTAAATGTTTATTTACTTTTGAGAGAGAGAGAGAGAGAGAGAGAGAGAGAGAGAAAGCTGGGGAGGGGCAGAGAAAGGGGGAGACACAGAATCCAAAGCAGGATCCAGGCTCTAAGCTGTCAGCACAGGGCCTGACAATGTGGGGCTCGAACTCATGCCATGAGATCTCAACTTGAGCTGAAGTCAGATGCTTAATCAACTAAGCCACCTAGATGCCTTTTGACTGTTTTTAAGGAAGATTCATATTCACTGGTTGTGATTCTTGTCCTTCTGAAATAGAAGTTGATTCCTATACGGAAGCAATTAATAGTAAAAACATAAGTTGTTAGAGTGTTTCAATTACAAATTTGTGCTCTACCAGAGTATTCCGGTAAAGGCAAGTTGTACCTATCAGAAGCCTGACAATTGCTTTTGGCCTTTTTTTAAAAAATGTATGTTTTTATTTTTAATGTATGTTTTTAAGACATAAGGAATACATGCACATAATTTCAGAAGTCATATACTACCTGGCTTATGACTTTAAAAATGTATCCTTCACCGTCTCTCTCCCTATTTCTCTCTGTTGGCATTCATTATCACCTCTTTTAGCTATGTCTACTGGTCGAAACCTCAAGCGTCTCAAATTAGGGGCACCTGGGTGGCTCAGTCGGTTAAGCGCCCGGCTTCAGCTCAGGTCATGATCTCACGGTTCGTGGGTTCGAGCTCCACATCGGGCTCTGTGCTGACAGCTAGCTCAGAGCTTGGAGCCTGCTTCAGATTCTGCGTCTCCCTCTCTCTCTGACCCTCCCTTGCTTGCGCTGTCTCTCTCTGTCTCTCAAAAATAAATAAATAAATAAAAGTTAATAAAAAATAAGAAAAAAGAGTCTCGAATTAATTATAAAACTACTTATGGTGTTTTTACCAGTCTCAAATTTATCTATTAAGTTTTCTTTATTTTTAATGGAATTTTGCCAGGACCAGATGACTTCATAGGTAAATTCTATCAAACTTTTACAGAAGAATTAATACCCGTTATTCTCAAACTATTCCAAAAAAAAAAGGAAGAAAGCTTCCAAAGTCATTCTATGACACCAGCATCACCCTGATACCAAAACCAGGTAAAGGCAGTACCAGAAGAAAAAAAAGAACTATAGGCCAATATCTCTGATGAATATATGTGCAAAAATCCTCAACAAAATAGGAAACTGAATCCAACAATTAATTTAAAAAATAATCCACCACAGTCAGGTGAGATTTATTACTAGTATGCAAGAGTGGTTCAATATTTTCAAATCAATCAGTGTGATATACCACATTTACAAGAGAAGGATAAAAAATCATATGATCGTTTCAATAAATGCAAAAGAAAGCAATTGACAAAGTACAACCTTCCTCCATGATAAAAACACTCAACAAAGTAGTGTTAGAGGGAACATATCTCAACCTAAAAGAGCTTTATATGAAAAGCCCACAGCTAACATACTCGACTGTGAAAAGCCAAAAGCGTTTCCATTAAGACCCGGAACAAAACAAGGATTGCCACTCTCACCACTTTATCCAACATAGTACTAGAAGTACTGGCCATGGCAATCAGACAAGGAAAAGAAACTAAAGGCAACCAAATCGGTAAGGAAGATGTAAGACTTTCCGCACTCACAGATGACATGATACTATATATAATAAACTCTAGAGACTCCACCAAAAAAAAATCACTAGAACTGACAAATGAATTCAGTAAGACACAGGATAAAAAAATCAATCTATAGAAATTTGCTGCATTTCAAATTGTTCTGCAACAACAAAGTAGCAGAAAGAGAAATTAAGAAAACAATCCCATTTACAACTACACCAAAAATAAAAAAATTCCTAGAAATAAACTTAACCAAGAAGATGAAAGAACTGACTCTAAAAACTATGAAACACTGATGAAAGAAATGGAAAACAACCCAAATGAATAGAAAAATATTCTATGCTCATAAATTGGAAGAACAAATATTAAAATGTCTGTACTACCCCAAGCAATCTACATATAAAATGCAATCTCTATCAAAAGACCAACAGCATTTTTCACAGAACTAGAACAACCAATCCTAAAATTTGTACAGAGCCACAAAACACCCCCAAATAGTCAAAGCAATCTTGAAAAAGAAGAACAAACCTGGGAGCATCATAATCCCAAATTTCAAGATATACTACAAAGCTGTGCTAATCAAAACAGTATGGTTCTGGCACAAAAAATGGACACAGAGATCAATGGGAAAGAATAGAAAATCCAGAAATATACCTGAAAGTATGTAGTCAGTTAATCTTTGACAAATCAGGAAAGACTATACAATGGGAAAAAGACAGTCTCTTCAACCAATGGTGTTGGGAAAACTGGACAGCAACATGCAAAAGAATGAAACTGGACCATTTCTTTATACTATACACAAAAATAAACTCAAAATTGATTAAGGGCCTAAATGTGAGACCTGAGACCATAAAAATCCTATAAGAGAGCACAAACAGTAAATTCTCTGACATCAGCCATAGCAACATTTTTCTAGATATGTACCCTGAAACAAGGGAAACAAAAAAGCAAAAATAAACTACTGGGACTACATCAAAGTAAAAAAACATCCATCTGGCAAAGGAAACAATCAACCTACTGAAGAAGGGAAGATATCCAATAAAGATAATCCAATAAAGGATTAGTATCCAAAATATATAAAGAACTCATTAAATGGGTAGAAGATATGAACAAACACTTCTCCAAAGAAGACATACAGATGGCCAACAGGCACATTAAAAGATGCTCAACATCACCAATCTTCATGGAAATGCAAATCAAAACCACAATAAGGTATTGCCTCACACCTTTCAAAATGACTATAATAAAAAACACAAGAAACAACAAGTGTTGGCAAGGATGTAGGGGAAAATGTTGTGCACTATAAGTGGGAATGCAAACTGGTACAGCCACTGTGGAAAACGTTATGGAGTTTCCTTGCGAACTTAAAAATAGAGCAACCAGATGATCCAGTAATTCTACTCCTGGGTATTTGCCCAAAGAATATGAAAACACTAATTCAAAAAGTTATATGTGCCCCTATGTTTATCATAGCATTATTTATAATAGTCAAAATATGGAAGCAACCCAAATGTTCACTGATAGATTGATAAAGAAATGATATATGTTAATCAGCCATTAAAAAAAGGGGGGAAATCTTGCCATTTGCCAACAACATGCATTGACCTAGAGGTTATAATGCTAAGTGAAATAAGTCAGTCAGAGAAGTATGAATACCATATAGTTTCATTCATGTGTGGAACTTAAGAAACAAAACAAGTGAAGAAAAAAAGAGACAAACCAAAAACCAGACTCTTAACTCTACAGAACAAACTTTTGGTTATCAGTGGGGAAGTAGATGGGGAAATGGGTAAAACAGGTGCTGGGGATTGAAGAGTACACTTACCATGATGAAGATTTCATAAAGTATGGAAGTGTTGAATCATTATGTTGTACTCCTGAAACTAATATAACACTGTATGTTAGTTGTACTGGAATTTAAAAAAATTTAATGTGATTTTAATTCTTTTACAAGTCCTCCTACTGTCTTCCATACTCCCCAAATAGTTATATCATCCTTTTGGATTAAATCAATCTCACTGTTTGCATAATTATAACTATGTTAGGTGTATTAAACCAAGAACACTTCACTCACTCCACTAAAAGCCTACAACTGTCTGGGCCCATTCTTTCCCTCCTTTTTTCTGTACTCTGAGGCCAGAGGGTCTTTCTAAAACTCCCAAACTGAAGAACATTGGGCTTCGACTTCTCCAGTGGGCTCTAGTTCCTCTATAAAAACAGTCCAAATTCCCTTTGTACACCCACAAAGCTGTCTACCTCCCTGTACCTGGCATTACTTTTCCTCTTAATCTCTGCCTTTTGCTGTAACTCTACTTTCATTGTTGTGGATGAAGATAACTTTCATTTTGTTTTTAAAAACTAAGGAAAGGTATTAAGCAGGCTGTGTTTTAGCTTATGGGCAAGTAATAAATTGTATCATTTATCTTGAATGTATCATAGATAAGCTGCTATATAACAATCGCCACTTCAGATAGCTGTGAAATTAGGTGATTAACTAGTTGTTACTTAACCTTCTAATTTCTGTATAAGTCTAATTACATGAAATAGAAGTTGGGGTTCTGATTTTTTACTTTGCTTATCCATTTGGGGTGTCATTGTAACTACTGTATTGTAAATGATGAAAAATAATTGCATATCTTAAAAAAATAGTGTTATATTCTAAAAAAATAAATAAAGCTACAAAAAAATAAAGATTAAAAAAAATAAAAATGAAAACTTAGTTTTCCCTGGTTCAGGATCTTCATGAATGCTTCTGCATCTTTGGAAATTTTCTCTCTCCACCCTCTATGCTGCTTGCCCCTCAACTTGAACTCTGCTGCCCTCAGAATTCTGCAGACAAAGTTAACTTCTTAGGTGCATGCCTCTCTATCACACTGCCCTTCTTCATAACACGTATTATATCCGTCAAGTTTCATAAGGGCAGAGGTTGTGTCAGCCGTCTTTGTCATTCCAGCGCAGTTCCAAAAACTTAGTTGACTTTCAATAAGCATTTGTGGAAGAAAAGAAAGGAGAGAGAGAAGGGAGGAGGGAATGGTAAAAAGGAAAGGGAGACAGAGAAGAAGACAGGGAGGGTGGGTAGACTTGTTACCTAATTTATTGATTGCTAATTACATCTTCTAACACATTAAATAACATATTCTAAATGTTTTGATCAGCTATGGTCACAATAAAACTAGATAGTGAACACCCCAAAATGTAGGGCTTATAGGCATTGAGCATTTACTTTCCTTGCTCAGGAATTTGTGGGATGGTTGGTACAACTTTGCATTGGCCTTTTGAGTTTGATCAAAAACTAGAGGTTGGGTCCACATCTACTACACATGATTCTCCATTCTTTTTTGGACCAGTGACAATTCTTGTGACAAATCACAGAGTGCAGGACTCAGCCTGGAGCTGGCATTGTCATTTCTATTCACACTCTATTGATTAAAGTCAATCACAAAATCCAGTCCCAACATCAGTGGGTGGGAAAATAGACTCCATCCACACCAGTGGGTTGTACTGCAGAGTCCCATGGCAAAGGGCGTGGATATATAATTCTAATACAGAGAATGCATGGGGAATTTCAAACAATAATTCAGTCTTTAACACTAAGTTTCTTAATCATATCATGTTCACATTTTAAAATCTGCTTTTCTTAATTTCCTTTTGTTGTCTGCAGACTATCATAGGAGCCAGTCTTCTTCCTGACAGCTCCTAAATCAGTTGATGGGGGAGAGGGCAACACATGACACTTGTACCCCTCACCTGCCTGGGTTCCCATGACTACATTTGCACAATTTGTTACACCTTTATTATTGTCCCTCTTTCAGGACCACGTGATGAGAGTGGGTTTTTTGCAAATTTGACATTGCCAGTATAATTGATCATTTCACATGAAAGATACACATACCTAGGGTCTTCCATAATTAGAGAAATTAATAAATTACACATGGCTACAGATTATTTAGGGAAGATGAGACATCTTGACATGCACCCCAGTTTTTGAGCACAGTAGATATGAAGGAACATAAATTCTTCCAGGCTCAGGGCCCCCCTGCTTATGTAAGATAGAGCACAGGTCTGGCTCCATATGAGAGAGTTCTAAATCTCATCCTCTTATTTTAAAGACAAGAAAGTCAATGTCCACAGAAGTAGACTTACTTGTCCAGTGAGGCAGTATTGGGAACAGAATTCAGTCCCCAAGTTTTATGGTCTTTTACATTTGATGCTTTGTTCCGTGATGGATGTGCGTGTCATGAGAAGGTAGAGCTTGATGAAAAATTCATGCGTAAGCCATGGAAACGGAAACAATCCCAGGAAAACCAAGTTGCCTTCTTACATTTATGATTTAGTAATTAATTGGTATGTATCAATAGAAGATAGAAGCTAATTATTAAATTGTTCTAAATCATGGCCATGCTTTTGAGTCTGATTCTTCTATTTCAGTGAATTATTTAACCAAATGGCCAAGAAATTTCAGGCAATAGTACATATTTTTAAGTGTCAGATGAGGTAGTAAGCAAAAAAAGAAAGAGGAACTGTAATTTTTACATTTATCCAGTCTTCACTGAAATAGGAAAACTATTTCTTTTTAACAAGAGCAACAATACAAGCTTTCTTGAGGCTTTCAGTCTCAGTGTTTTTCATTATTATGTAAGAAAAAACTTCATAAGCTGCTTTTCTTTAATCCTAAAAGCACCCATAAAGATGATTAGAATTTACCCTCTTCATCCTTTCAAAAGACAGCATTTTCTAATCTAAAAACACGGGTTTATAAATGACCCGTACTGTTACTAGTGTTACAACAGCCACATTATGGATTAAATAGACAGGCTAACCTGGGTTCAGAATCACCCTTTATGGTGGTGGTTCTCAATCTCTTCTCCCACATACTGATGATTCACAATCTGGTTCTGTCTTAGATATTATCGTGTAGACAAAAGGGGAGGGAGGGAGGAGAGGAGGCAGAGTAGAATCCATATACTTGGAATATATTCTCAATTTAAAATTTTCCCACTAATATTTCTTAAATCTTTGAAAATCTTTCTTATCTGTAATTAAGCCTAGCAAATGGCAAGGCAACAATGATGATTGGACAAAGAACACATGATATATAAATGGAAAAATTATTTTTATGGACACGTGCTCTTGGTTGTAATTTGAAATTACATACATATGGGGTGCCTGGGTGCCTGACTTCAGCTCAGGTCATAATCTCACAGAATGTGAGTTTGAACCCTGCATCAGGCTCATGCTGACAGCTCAGAGCTTGGAGCCTGCTTCAGATTTTGTGTCTCCCTTGCTCATGATACTCTCGCTCACTCAAAAATGAATAAACATTATTTTTAATGAAATTACACACATGTATTTAATTCCTATTTCTCATTAGTTGAATGTTACTATGTCCCATGATGGAATTAAACGTGTCAGTATTTCATGGTATTTTGCAAAAACACTGTGCCTCCCAGGTGATCCCCTACCTGAGCAAATTTGAGAATCTCCCAGTGTAGTGAAATAATATCTTCTGTGTTCCAAACAACTAACTGAAAAAATGAAACTTTGAAAGGTAACCTGTTTATAATAATAAAGTCATATAATATGTGTTTGTATTTTCTAGTTTCCAGACTTGTAACAGTCATCACTGCATTTGAGTTCCAATAACACACCTCCCTTTGAGGCAGAGCCTATGGAACTAGAAGAAGTAGCCAGAACACAGAGAATATAAGTGGATTTTTTTCAAGTCCACACAATCAGTAAGTGCCAGAGGTAGAATTCAACTTCCGCCTTTCCGAACCTGCAAATTCAAGGTTCATTTCTAAGCTTATGCCATCATTGTATTTGCTATGAAAGAAAATAGTGAACAATGTCACAAGCACTATTTAATAACCAACTCAGGAAAAGAAACAGTAATGTGCCAAAATCAAGCCATAAAATCATCATACACCTTTTAGTACTTGGAAGTCACAGAGCAAATTAAAAAAAATTTTATCCTTGATAACCTTTTCTCTAGAAATAAAGAATTATTAATACTATGAAACAGAAATAGAATATTGGAGAGCTGGTACAGTCAAGTGCCATGCACAGAAACGAGCATTCTGTAAATCCAGGCAATTTCACAGCTGCAGGAATGATGTGGAGAACATTGCTTTGTTGAATTTTTTAACAACAAATGCTACCCAAAAAATGATGCTGTTCAGCAAGAACTTTCATTGATTCCTGTTTATGCAATCATCATTCAGCAAGGACAGAAAGGGGAAACTTGACTATTGATATGTTTGGAGAAGATCTGGGTTGAATTAAAGCTTTATTCTTTATACTGGTTAAAAGCATTTATGGTCAAGAAAAAGTCTTTCTAACGCTTCTTATCTCTTTTGTCCCAAACACAAGTCAGGTTATAACCTTATAAATAACATACAGGAGAAGAGATTTGATTCTGAGCCTCACCTTTACTTCCCAAGAAATTCAAAGCACCTCTTTAATTTTTGAAATAATTATGAAGAACCAGTACAAAGTCTGTGTTAGCTCCAGATTTTGAGCAAGTATTTATATAGAAGTGAATAATTTAGTAAACGCTTATTGTTTTAAGATATTATGGAAGTTTCTGTGAAGTCTCTTAGAAACACATCTAGACCTGTCAAGCTACTGGCATAGGAAACGTTTACCAAGTCACTGAAATGGTAACATTTGGCCTGTCACACTTAAGAGTTGGGGTCAATTAATCATTTCATGTACTTATTTATTCCAAATGGCACTATTGTAATGTTTGTACCAATTTTAAAAGCAATAATATGCCTGAAAATTGAGTTATCAAGTTTCTAAAGCAGAAAACAAAAGTTTCACCTCATTAAAAGATGGGAATATACTCCAATTCTTTCTCCAGTTTGATTAGCTTTCTCTCAACCAAGATTAGCAGAGAACAAAAATCTATTTCTGCTATATTGTCCACTTGCTCTCCATTTCTCATTCCCATTTACTAATTATTATCAATATTAATATTAAATATAAAGAGAAAAATTTTAAGGATTGATTTGGCTAAAAGGTAATCATTGTTCAATTAAGAGATTAATTATTTGACACCATTCCATGGATGGTTCAATTACTCCAAAGTAGGGCCACACAAAGAGATTAGAAGTTCTGCCAGTAGGAGACTGGAGTCATCATAATGGTGAGTCAACCAGGTGTTATAGGAGGTCATAAGGGAACCACTTGGAGATACCTTTGTAGCAGAGGATAGGACATGGATCCTAAAAACTACTTTGAGAGAAGAGAATTCTGTATAGATGCTCTATATCAAAGGATGCCATACACAGAAGCCATTAAAGTATAAAACAACAAAGAGAATGTTTCTGGATGAGTGAAGCATGGAATTCCCCTCTGGAGTCTACACTATCCCTGAGAAGTTTCAAAGATAGGCAGTCACCACAGGTCACTAGCCCTGACATTAGAGAGCATTGTTCTTTTTTATATGCACAATGATAAGAATCTTTAGAATCCTTACTAGGAGAGCCACAAGCTGTTGTCTAGGTTTCTGAATGGACTTACATTCACTTGTCTTTTGGACAAATGAAGATACATGTGAAAGATCTTTGTAAACAGAAGAATACTATATATATTTAAGATAATACTATCATTATTAGGATGTCAGTGCTATGGGAAATATTGGCATAGGAATTATGTGTAAAACTTTTTTTCCCCCATGCAGTCTTAGCCTTTTGAACTCTTGATAAACTCATCCCCATCATATGAAACATTTTTTTCCAATGGCTATTTAAAACTTTACTTTTTATTTTTTTTAATTTTGCATTGCTTTCTTTAATAATTTATTGTCAAATTGGTTTCCATATAACACCCAATGCTCTTTTCCACAAGTGCCCTCCTCCATAACCACCACCTCCCTTCCCCGTCCCCCTTCAGTCCTCGGTTCATTTTCAGCATTCAGGAGTCTCTCAGGTTTTACATCCCTCTCTCTCCCCAACTCTCTTTCCCCTTTCCCCTCCCTATGGTCCTCCATTAGGTTTCTCCTGTTCTCCTGTTAGACCTATGAGTGCAAACATGGTATCTGCCCTTCTTCACCTGACTTATTTCACTTAGCATGACACCTTCGAGGTCCATTCACTTTGCTACAAATGGCCATATTTCATTCTTTCTCGCTGCCATGTAATACTCCCATCATGTGAAACTCTTATGTTGTTTCAGGCTCATTAAGAACATTATGCCAACTCAGCTCATTCCACTTATTGATGTTGCAATGCAATGCTGTGGATAGCAAGTAACTAGATTTCTACATGGCTGTTGATGTGGTCTCTCAAAGTATTTTCATGAGCAACACAGAAAATTTTAGATTGGCAAGTCAGATTCTTAACCATTTGGAAAACATTCCTGTATGACTTGTTTAGTGGATTCATTTTGGCTTTAAAGTAAGTTTCAGTTGGCTTACTAACAATAACAAATCTTTATTAGATATCTATAAATGCCAGTCACTGTATTTAGTGCTGAGAATACAGGGGTAAACAGGACAGAAGTTAGTCCCCATGCTCAAGGAATTTAGAGGCTAGTGAAAAAGAGAGGCAATTAGATGAAAACAAGCAAAGTAATTCCAAAATATGGGGCAAAGGAATCAGACAGAGTGATGAAGACACTCCTTTTCTATATTTGACCTATATAGTCTACCCAGAGATCTGTTCTTGGTCCAGCCTTGTTTGTTTTTAATACATTTTTATTTTAATGTTTATTTGTTTTTGAGACAGAAAGAGAGAGAGAGAGAATGCAAGCTGGGGAGGGGCAGAGATAGAGAGAGAGAGACACAGAATCTGAAGCAGGTTCCAGGCTCTGGGCTATCAGCACAGAGCCCGACGCAGGGCTCGAACTCACAAACAATGGCATCATGATCTGAGCCAAAGTTAGATGCTTAACCGACTAAGCCACCCAGGCTCCCCTTTAATACATTTTTAAATTGCTTTATTGAAATATAATTCACATACCATAAAACTCACATATCTAAAGTATACAACTCAATTGGTTTGGGGTATATTTATAGAGTTGTGAATCCTCAATATCAAATCTTGGAATATTTTCATCACAACAAAAAGAAAACCCATACCCATTAGTAGCCACTCCCCATTTCCCTCCCAACTGCTCCAGGAAAACACCTATCTACTTTCTGCCTCCACTGTTAGCTATTCTGGATATTCCACATCAATGGAATCATAGACTATGTGGGCTTACTTACTTGGCATAATGTTTTCAAAGTTCATCCATGTTGTAGTATGTCTTAGAATTTTATTTCTTTTCAATGCTGAATATCCCACTGAATATGTACTATAGTTTGGGTGTCCATTCTTCTCTCAATGAACATTGGGTTGTTTCTACCCTTTGGGCTACAATGAGTATCACTGCTGTGAATTTTCATGTACAAATATCTTCATTCTTTCTTATGGGCAAATAATATTTCATTACATAAATATATCACATTTTATTTATCTATTTGTTAGTTGGGTTATTTCCCATGATGCCCTTGCCTTTCCTTCTGCATGTCTGCCTGACAAGTTTCTCTTACGAAACACTTTCTGCCATTGATTCCCAGAGAGATCTCAAATGATTACACTTGTTGTGGAAGGAACATTGGTGCCGGAGTCCAATCCCAGTAGGTTCAGGGGTCCCTGAGAGGTTGGACAGTGTCGGCACAAGAGAGTGATGAGAGAGCCATGAGTTTCTTTCCTGATCACCAGGCAGGCATCTCTGTTTTCTCTGCTTTGGTGTCTTTTTTATTAGTTAAGCAATAACATGACATCAGAAAATAGGAATTGTTTAGAGTTTCTAATTCTTAGTGACAAGGTGCTTTAATCATCAAAGGTGTACAGAAACAAGTTTTATAGAAGAAAAGTTTATTCTTGTAAAACCATCTCAACTTATTCTTGGCATCAGTTCCCAAGGTTAAGAAAGTAACAAACCTATCTTATTTTGTATGGGTTGATTTTTAGCCAATAATTATGACTTTGCTTTTAATTAACAAGGTATAACCAAGTCATGTAATGCACTTACAGTAAGGTTAAGTAAAATTTGAAAACCAAGAGAATAACAAGACATTTTTAGTAAAAAACAGGATAACATACATATTATTTAAGTTAGTAATGCTAAAACTAGAACATAGGTTAACTTGTATATAGATAGGCTGGGAGTTATTTTATCCATAAGAGAAAGAATGTTTGTTAACAAGTTGCTAGAGAAAGCCTTTTCCTAGATGTAAGCATAATGGGAGCCCTGTGTGTGTTGACCTTGCACCTGGGTTTCTAGTTTTTTATCCATCCTCATAACTGAAGTCAGTACAAAGGAGGGTATCTGTAACTCCAATTAGCAAAGGTATATGCAGCAAGTTATGTCTGGTCCTTGACTGTTTCTTACCTCTAAGTTAGGCTCTTCTTTGTTGGGCCAGAGTTAATCATAACTCTTGTGTTCTTAGCCCCCCCTTAGGTCTTGGGTCTGCAAGGATCATTAGAAGAGCCTTTTGGCAAACATCCACAGTGCTTTGATCTAAAATCCTTTATGCAGGGACAGGAATATGCTTTTTCTTATGGGGTAGCTGTGTGGGGAATATCAGTCGATTTGGAACATTGTGAAGCCTAATCAATAACAGTGGTACCATTCCCAATATGAGCCGATAATAGAAGAAGTGCCAGTTTTGCTTCATGGCAGGAGCTGGGCAAACGTCTGCCATTTCCTCACTGTGACTGTGTCATCCAGCAAGGCTGATGCGGCTCCCAGCACATTGGGTTATTTCACTTTTGGGCTATGATGAATAACACAACTATGAACATTTGTGTACAAGTTTTTGTGTGGACATGTGTTTTTATTCCTCTTGGATACCTATCTAGGAATGGAATTGTTAAGTTATATGGTAAGCCCATGTTTAATATCTAAAGGATCTCCTAAACTGTTCTCCAAAACAGTAGTACCGATTTATACTCTCACAAGCAATAAATATTATAAGGGTTCCAATTTCCCTTCACTCTCTCTAACTCTTGTTATTGAACATTTTTTTGATGATAGCCATCCTAATGGGTGTGAAGTAGTATCTCATCGTAGTTTTGATTTACATTTCCCTAATGGCTTATAAGTACTTTTTATGTGTTTATTGGCCAGTTGTATAATTTCTTTGGAGAAGTGAGCATTCAAATCTTTTTCTCATTTCTGAAATTGGGTTATTTGTGCTTTGATGGTTGAGTTGTAAGAGTTCTTTAGGAATTATGGGTGTAAGTTTATTATCAGATATATGATTTGTAAATACTTTTCTTCCATTTAATAGCTGTCATTTTCTTGACTTTCTCATTTGCAGCACAAAATGTTTAATTTTGATGATGTCCAATATATCTATTTTGCTTTTTTTGCACATGCTTTTGGTCCCACATTTAAGAAACCATTGCCTAATATAAGATGACAAAGATTTAATTCTATGTTTTCTTCTAAACTCTTATGCTTTTAAATTTTATATGTAGGCCTATGATCCATTTTGACATAATTTTTGTGTGTTGTATAAGGTGTCCAACTTCATTCTTTGGCATGTGGACAATCATTATTTACATCAGCACTATTTGTTAAAAAGACCAATCTTTTCTCTCATTCAATTGTCTTGGCACTCTTATTGAAAATCAATTGATCTGGGGCACCTCGGTGGCTCAGTCGGTTAAGCATCTGACTTCAGCTCAGGTCGTGATCTCACGGTTTGTAGGTTCAAGCCCTGCATCAGGCTCTGTGCTAACAGCCCAGAGCCTGAAGCCTCCTTCACATTCTGTGCCTCCATCTCTCTCTCTGTCCCTCCCCAACTCATGCTCTGTTTATCTCTGTCTCAATAATAAATAAACATTTTAAAAAATTTAAAAAAATAAAATCAATTGACCATAAATATAAGGGATTATTTCTGGATTCTCAATTTTATTCCACTGATTTATACATCTTTCATTATGCCAGTACCACACTATCTTGATTACTGCAGCTTTATTGTACATTTTTATATCAGTAAGTGTGAGTCTTTCAATTTTGTTCTTTTTCAATATTGCTTTGGCTATCTATCGACCCTTGCATTTCTAAATGAATTTTTGGATCAGCTTGTCAATTTCTGTAAAAAGTCAGCTGGCATTTTGATTATGATTATGTTGAATTTGTATACCATTTAGGGAAGTATCCTCATCTTAACAGCGGTAGGTCTTCTGATTCATAAAACTGAGATGTCAAAAGACCACGTAGACATATTTAGATATTTTTTGTTTATTTCAACAATCTTTTGTAATTTTCAGTGTACAAGATTCACTCTTTTCTTACATTTATTCTTTTTATTTTAAAAATGTTCAATGATATTATGAATGGAAATGTTTTCTTTATTTACTTTTTGGATTGCTCACTGCTACTGTATAGAAATACACTGGGTTTTGTGTATTGATCTTATATCCTACAATCTTACTGAATTTGCTTATTTCCTCTAATCACGTTTCAGTGACATCCTTAGGAGTTTCTGTGTTATCACTATGCTGTCCTATTTTTAATCTTTAGTTAGTGATATAGATATAGAAAGAAAAAAAGATTAAGGGTTCATGGGCAAATATTTGAAATAATAATATCTGTCTGTCTACAGATCAATTTTATAATCAACAAATACACTCAATTTAAAGGAAACTATATTTGGATTCAAGGTCAAAAGAAAGATTCTAATAAGTGCAACAGCCCTAATGAGGTAGTAAAATCAACAGTGCAACTATTCAGGAGATGTTATAGAAGGAAAGGGACTGGGGTGCCTGGGTGGCTCAGTCAGTTAAGCGTCCAGCATCCAGCGTCCGGCTTCCGGCTTCCAGCTTCATCTCAGGTCTTGATCCCATGGTTCGTGGGTTTGAGCCCCGCGTCAGACTCCGTGCTGACAGCTCAGAGCCTTGATCCTGCTTCGGATTCTGTATCTCTCTCTCTCTCTCTCTGACCCTCCCCTGCTAGTGCTGTCTCTCTCTGTCTCTCAAAAAAAAAGCAACAAAAAAAAAACATTAAAAAAATTTTTTTTAAAAAGGAAAGGGACTGAACTGCATGATTTCTAGACTTTTGTCAATTTTGGATATATACTATTGATTTATTCTGCCCATCTTTGACTACTTTTATGTAGTATTTAAATAAAGAGGTGTGGAAAGGATCAGTGGGAACTCCTATCTAACAAAAATTGAAGACACAAATCTCTCCTGTAAACTTCTTGGGATACAAAGGTAGGCTTCTACCCTCACTCCTGCACAGACTAAGCTGTATAGTATGTCAGGTGGTCCCAAGTTTTTCAGGAACAGTTCATCCCCTGATAAGAAATGTTATCAGGATCAAAGGTATATGAAAACTAATACTATGCAACTCCTTTCAAAGTGCTTTCATTTTTCTTAATGTTTATTTTTGATTGAGAGAAAGAGTGCAGAGCAGAGCAGGAACAGACAGAGAGGGACACAGAGGATCTGAAGCCAGCTCCATGCTGACAGTAGAGAGCCTGACATGGGCTTGAACTCACAACCGTGAGATCGTGACCTGAGCTGGAGTTGAACACAACTGACTGAGCCACCCGGGTGCCCCAGAAGTGCTTTCATTCTTAAAATATCTCCAAAAGCTTCCAAAGTGCAATAACCCCTACTCTGCAGGGAAACTTGAAGCTCATTGCCTTTATGCTTAACCTTGCAACTTGGCTATATTTAACTTCCACAGTGGAACGGTCGTGATTTCACGGCGCAAGAAACAGAAATGGATGCTTAAGCAAAGGAAACTCACTGGGAGGCATTCAGAGTCTTGCAGAACTGATGAAAATAGGACCACACTGAAAGGGGGCACAACTGGGCTAGGATCTGGAAACATACAAAATGTCTCTGAGAAAAATCTATGTGGCATTTTCTCCATAGTTGTCACCATAAATAATTCTATCCAACCATTTTTTTCTGCCCTTGGTTCACACTATCAACATTTGAAATCCTGGAGGAAAGCACCTAGTCTGTCAAGGTTAAGCCATACACCCACTTCTCTGAAATACAAGGAGGAAAGGGATGCTACACACCTCTCAGCAACACAGCTTAAGGCACGCAGAAGGAATTATGCTCCCACAAAAAGACACAGAATGAGGGAGAGGTAGCTGTCCAGGGAGAAATTAGAATACTATCAGAATTAGCTGCTGGGCAGTCAGTCAAAGAATGTCAAATACTCTACATACATGGAATGCCTTTGTTGATTTTATTTAAAACCTACTTTAGTTTTAATCCTGGCAGCTTCAGAAATCAAGTCTTTCTATTGTGACACAGTGTCACCCATTTTTTTGTTTATAATACAAGAAAATAAAGTCAAGATTTTTGCCCTGAAAATGTTTGTCTTGTGGAAGAGCCTTGTCTTTAAAACCCTTGCCTCAGTGTGAACCAAGTGGCCTAGTTTCTGTTTTAGACCATTATTTAAAAATCTGACTGTTTCAATGTACTAATGAGGCATCATTATCTGAGTGCTGTTTTTCAACTGTCCTGGTTTCTGCTTTGTATTACTACTGTTGTCTCTTGGCCTAAATATTTTTTATACTTAATGATCCCTTAGCACTTGTATTCATAGGCTTTTCAAGAAAGGCAGTTATTCTAAAAAGTCGAATAAGTAAGTTTCTGACTCTGGGCTAGAACTGCTATAAAATTATCCCCTTTAGATTTGAAGTACATAGGATATAAGTTTAATCATTTATTTAGTACAAATATAATTCAGAAGACAAAGGATCAACATAAATATAAAAGCACTTTTTATTGTTCCTTAGAATCACAATTAAGAATCTGTTTCTTGGGACGCCTGGGTGACTCAGTTGGTTAAGTGGCCGACTTTGGCTCAGGTCATGATCTCACAGTTCCTGTGTTCAAGCCCTGCATCAGGCTCTGTGCTGACAGCTCAGATCCTAGACCCTGCTTCGGATTCCATGTCTCCCTCTCTCTCTCTGAGAACCTCCCTTACTCATGCTCTGTTTCTCTCTGTCTCAATAATAAACATAAAAAATTAATTAATTAATTAATTTTAAGAAAGAATCCATTTCTTTCCTTTTTACTTCTGAATAAGAAGAAAAGAATTTGCAATTCCCAAAGCTAGAGTCTCATAAATCTTGACTTAAGCCCATTTGTTCAGTACCACACAGGGCTGTGACTCATCTCTTGACTTTAGTTCATGCTGTGATTTTTAAAGAAAATACAGGTTGGTCAATAGATTTCATTTGGGTAAAGGATTAGAGCACCAACCTAATCTAAGACCAGTGTAATCGCTGTTTTTGTCAGCTCTCCTTTCTTTCCTTAACATCTACTAATCAGAGAAAGATAGTTATTATTTCAATTGGTTCAATTACTATTTCACTTTCTGAAAAGTTCCTATTGGGACCCAATTTGATTACGATCTCCAATTGGCTGCACAAGGCTACTTTTTAATTTAGATTGTTATTCTGAACTAATCAGAATTCAGTAAATGCATTCATAATGGAAGACATTTCACTGAATATAGTTTTGAAAGGAGTAATGGAAACTATATGTAGAGTAAGTGCAACGATCAAGAAAAGTAAATACTCCTTGATCTTTTCATTTGTTTGTATCTGTCCTCGTGCCAGAAAGCATTTATGTACGGTGCCTCTGTGGTTATAACAGTCAGGATCCTTATACAGGAAGTATGACTGGAACTATTGATATTGTCTTTGGAAATAGGGATTAAAGATATCTATCTGAGACAATTAATTCCATATTGAAGCAAACATCCCAAAGACTGTTGCCTTAGACCTGGACGAGTTCCCAAAGCTTTGCTTTGTCAGGATCCTTCCCTCAGTCTCTTTACAAGAAACAAACACAACAAACGATGTCCAGCTTTCTTAAAACACATTTTGCCAATCAGTAGCTTAAACAGATATTATCTGAGTTTTGTTATCTTACAAATATAGAAAGAACATATCGTTGTATATTTTGAATCTCATGATATATACATTAGCAATTGATTATCTTAAGTATATTTGTATATGAAATCATTTTAAAAATCAAGAATTTTGGAGATCTCCTGGGGGGCTCAGTCTCTTACGCATCTGACTTTGGCTGAGGTCATGATCTCATGGTTCATGAGTTCAAGCCCTGTGTCAGACTCTGTGCTGACAGCTCAGAGCCTGGAGCCTGTCTTCGGATTCTGTGTCTATGTCTCTCTCTCTCTTTGCCCTCCACCACTACCACTGTTTCTCTCTGTCTCTCAAAAGTAAATAAAAGTTTTAAAAAATTAGAATGAAGAATTTTCGGGCAATCACTCTATATTTTTACTTTATTTTTGCCCATCTTACTTTAGCATTCCGGTATCTGATTCTGTTTCTGAGAATAGTTTCTTGGCAATCTGTAGCAACCAAATTTCATGTCATGGTGGCCAATGGAAAATAAGATATATCCAAACTCTTCAACAGGACTGCCCAGGGAAGGCTTTAGCTACAAAATGGCCTACCACCAGTATTGTCTTGTTACAATCATACTCTTTCCCCAACAGCATCTCTTTCCCCATTTAAGAAAGATATATTTTCAGGCTAATAATTTCTGGGAACTAATCTAATTCCTTGATTATATCCCAAATTTAATTCATATGAGTGATGTTCTCTTGAAAGTATCTGAGGTTACATTGAGACAAGAACTCACAGAGATAATAACATCAATCAGTATTTGAAAACTACAATCTACATTGGTTTTCATATCTATAAGGTTACTTCATACTCTCAAACCACATGAGATTATTCAAATTAGCCATCATTTACAGATGAGAGATTTGAGGCTCAGATAAGCATAGTTAGGAATGTACACATTATGTATTTAAACATATCTCTTACCAAGAGAAACAAATAGTTAGGTTGAAATATTTGACAAAATGTCTCACAAATGAAAGTGCTGCAGATAAAACATACTCATTATGACCCCTCAGTGAAATGGGCTATTGTTATCAGACTCTCTGGGACTCAGTGTGAGGAAATCAGCCAGATTATGACTCAGATTTCTGTCTGGGTTAAATAGTTAGTTCTGGGGTGCCTTGGTGGCCCAGTCAGTTAAGCGTCCAGCTTCAGTCAGGTCATGATATCACAGTTCGTGGGTTTGAGCCCCGTGTCAGACTCTGTGCTAACAGAGCTCAGAGCCTAGAGCTTGCTTCAGATTCTGTGACTCCTTCTCTCTCTGACCCTCTCCTGCTTGTACTGTCTCTCTCTGTCTCTCAAAAATAAATAAAGGCATTAAAATGTTTTTAATATAAATAAATAAATAAATAAATAAATAAATAAATAAATAGTTCTTTCAGGGCCCCTGGGGGGCTCAGTTGGTTGAGTCCGACTTTGGTTCAGGTCATGATCTCACTGTTCATGGGCTAGAACCTCACATTGGGCTCTGTGCTGACAGCTCAGAGCCTGGAACCTACTTTGGATTCTGTCTCCCTCTGTGTCTCTGCTTCTCTCTCTCTCTCTCTCTCCTTCTCTCTCTTTCTCTCTCAAAAATAAACATTAAAAAATAAAGTTAGTTCTTTCCCTTCTCAGGATATCCTGAACTGACCTAGATTGTTCACTGGCGTCTGATTTCCTTCAGTCCATGCTGGTCAGGTATACTTAGTTCATTACCTTAGAATAAAGAAGAAGCCCAGATGAAGAAGGAGAGATATTCCTTCCAGATTACACAAGAGGTGTCATCATCGGATATGGGAGGTGGTCCTTCAAATCCATTTGCCAATATCTGTTGGGTTGATCTCTCTTTTGGTCTAGTACAGGCAGATAGAATAACAGGAAAACATAAAACTTTAGGACAAAAGAGGGTTATCTCACAAGAAATGTGAGAGCTTGCCTGCTAAAGGATGAATAGCTAGGAGTGAAGGAATCCCACCTTCACTTCATCTGAAGACAACTATTTGCTCAGTCTGTCCAGAAAGGCTGCCCTAGGCCCCTAACATGTCCTCAGTATTGTATAACACACCATGACTCAATATTCTGAAGTATCCCATCTGTAGGGGTGACAGCCAATGTGGGATTTAAACAGACACTAGCAGATACTAGCTACTTAATGGTAAACAACATTGTTAAAAAACAAATAAGCAAAATTTTATAAAATTTTAAATAGCGACAATGCTCAATAATTTGTAAGTAATTAAAAATTTGCTCTAAGGATCAGCTCAAGTCAATCCCAAGAGTATATTGTCAGTGTAGCTAGTTTTTAAAAATCTATATAATTTTTGGATTTCAGAATGATTCACTGGCTATATTCACATAAAGGAACAATTCCAGAACCTAATGCATAATTCTATTAGCTATGGTCAGTATTAAAATTACAACAGCTAAAAATTGAATCTCTTGAATGCTAGCAAGTGCATACAGAGAAGCTATGATCTACTGTGTTTGGCTTACAAGACTGGCATTTCTTAATAGTAATGTTCTACCCTTGGATTTCTTCATGTGTTCAAAAATTATTAAGAGGGTATGATCTCAGCAAAGTAGATTCACAAGCATGGGATCTGTTAATCCATCTCAACACTGCGGGGGAAAGAATTGCTTTGTTTTGGGAAGTATATAGACATTAGGGAATAGATTGTAGTGGATCCAAACAGTTTTTTTAGAACATACATAGTTTACCTATGTGAAATTTAGTTAATGAGTTTACATATGCTATGAATGTTTTTTCTTTTTAAATAAAATGATATTCAGTTCCAGGCCACCAGCTGATAGCTGATTCAGCTTACTACGTGATTACATCTTGTCAGTGTAGACAATTAATGAAGTACAAATTGCTTATACCTTGTTTATCCTAAAACTCCTTTCATGTTCAGCTGTCATCTGATCTGAGATTGTTCAGAAAGTTAATTCAACAGCCAACACTATCCAAGAGTGTTCATAGACAGTATGGTGACAGTGAGCAACCACCAGGGTGAAAACGCCAGCACACTCTTGGAGAGACACAACTGTGCGGTTCAAGGAGGGGCCCTGCGGAGAAAGTGCACCCACTGGTCCAGACACCTGACCTCCTCAGACAGCTCGGACTGGTCCTATCTCTTCCTCAACTCTGCTGAACCCTGAAGTCTTGGGATATGAGGTTTCCTGCCCGTTGATTTTTTGTGTCTGTCAGAAGGTAGAGACAGGTCTGAGGACAAACCAGTCCACCCACTGGACAGGTGTTTTCCTGTCAGGACTCCAAATTTTACTAGCAAAGAAACTCACCTCACATCTCCTGGCTAATTTGTGATAAGAAATGTGCCTCAGGAAGGAGACTCCAGTTATTATTATTCAAAGATGGGAAATGACGAAGTAGAGGCTCAGAAATCATGAATGGCCAAGGCAGCAGAAACCAGGGCTCCTGACTTCCATATTTGCACTTGCTTTTCCCAGAAGATTTTACCAGCTCTCTTGCTGCCAAACATTTACTGCTGACAGAACAATAAATCAGACAGACTTTAGATGCCTCGATTGTCTTTGTTAACTGCCTGGTAATCATTTAAAATACCACCCTTGACATGAGACAGAGGGGAGGAGCAACTTCCAGCAGTGGGAGGACTTGGGGACAAATCTTGGTACACCGGTAGGTTGAAATACCAGCTATGTCCCCATAAACAAATAAACAAACAAAAACTTACAAAAAATTATGATACTGAGGCATTGATAATTGCCAAGTCTTAGGAATTCCTGTCCACACTTGAAATCCTAAGCCCAGCTGCTTAATCACTTCTTGTTAGATTTAGCTTTTATTTGCTAACAGCTTGGACATAGTGCATTTTGTTCATGAAGAACTAGAACAGTGGATGTCCTTTGGCCTCAGAAAGAGATTGAGAGAAAAGCAATGGCCATATCTGACTTTATCATTTGTACTTCCTACCATTAATTGACAACTCAGGAAGGCAATGTGGAAGGTACTAAAAAGTGAAACATACTTGTGTTAATAGTATCATATAATTTCTAAGCTTAAGTACCACAATATTTCCGAATATCTTGTCTTCCTCTTTTGTGTGTTTTCTTGGAGCTTCTCTTCTTTTTGTTTTATTTTATTTTCCCCAGTTTTTTGAGATGTAATTGACATATAGATTTGTATACGCTTAAGGTGTAGTGCATAATGACTTCACGTACATAGATTATGAAATGATTGTCACAGTAAGTTTAGTTAATATCCATCATCTCATATAGATACAAAAACAAAAATTAAAAAAGGAATTTTTTCCCTTATATTGAAAATTATGAGGATCTACCACTTTAACAACTTTCAAATATACCATAGACCAACGTTAACCATAGTTACCATGTTATACATGACACCCTTAGTACCCTATAACTGAAAGTTTGTAGCTTTTGAGCTCCTTTTTCTAATTCCCCTTCCCCCTACTTCCTACCTTCGGTAACCACAAATCTGATCTTCTTTTTCTATGAGTTTCGGTTCTCTTTTTTTTTTTTCAGTTTTTTGTTTTGGGGGTGTTTTGTTTAAGATTCCACATATAAGTGAGATCATACAGTATTTGTCTTTCTCTGTCTGACTTATTTCACTTAGCATAATGCCCTCAAGATACGTCCATGTCATCTTAAATGACAAGATTTCCTTCTTTTGTATGGCTGAATAATATTCCTCTGTGTGTGTGTGTGTGTGTGTGTGTGTGTGTCTCACAACTGTTTTCTTTCCTCTGTTAATGGCCTCTTGTTTGTTTGCATATTTTGGCTATTATAAATAATGCTGCAGTGGAGATGGAGGGGCAGATAACTTCTCCACATAGTGGGTTTTTAAATTTTTTTTACATTTATTTATTTTTGAGAGACAGAGAGAGACAGATCGTGAACAGTGGAGGGGCAGAGAGAGAAAGAGACACAGAATCTGAAGCAGGCTCCAGGCTTTGAGCTAGTGGTCAGCACAGAGCCCCACACGGGACTCAAAACCACAAACCATGAGATCATGACTTGAGCCAAAGTCGGACGCTCAACTGACTGAGCCACTCAGGTGCCCCTCAACATAGTGTTTGAATTTCCTTTAGATATGTACCCAGAAGTAGAATTTCTGAATCATCTGGTAGTTTTATTTTTAATTTTTTGAGTGAGCTCTGTACTGTTTTGCATAGTGGTTGTACCAGTTTACAATCCTAGCAAACAGTACACAAGGGTTCCCTTTTCTCTACTTCCCTGTCAGAATTTGTGTCTTCTTATTTAATGATAGCCTGACTATCTTGCATTTTAATTAACATATTCAAAATTATGCAAGTGATAATTAAAATATCCCAGTAAGATACCTATATCTTTCACACCATTTGATTGCATTTTTAATGTTTATTTATTTTTGAGAGAGGGAGAGCTTGAGTGGAAGAGGGGCCAAGAGAGAGGGAGACACAGAATCCGAAGCAGGCTCCAGGCTCTGAGCTGTCAGCACAGAGTCTGATGTGGGGCTCGAACTCTCGGTTTGGTTCATGAGATCATGACCTGAGCCGAAGTCAGACACTTAACTGACTGAGCCACCCAGTCACCCCCAATTGCATTTTACACTATAAATTGTTAAGAACTTGTTATATGCCTAGTGTTATGATGAGACATTTACTTCTATCAATTCTATAAAATCTCATTAACCCAACAGTCCTTTAAGATACACATTACGATAAACATTTGGAAGAAGAAAAGGTGAACTAGTTTTCTCATCTCACAAAGTAATATAATTTAAATTCAAATGTGGCTGGTGCCAGAGATTATCCTTTAAACTAGTACACTATTCTTCTATCCAAAAACAGATCTGATACTTGATGATCTCAGAATTATTACATTCTGGCATCATTGATTACCTTCACAAACACTTTTATTAATTTCATTGCTTCTCCCCAGTTAAGAAAATCTTGATGCCAGTTAAGAACATTGCACTCTAGTTTGTCATGAAATTAATTTCCTAAGTAGAAGGCAGCATTATTTCCAAGACAACATGTAGCTTTATTGTCTCCCAATGCTTGATGTTACACTGTGATGTTAAGGGTGTGTTGTTTTAAAAGTAAGTCACAGACATAATCAAATTTCATCTAATCTGTAGAGTAAAAAAAAAATACACCTCTATGTAACTGAGTTCATTTTCCTATACCTTATCACCATCTGCTTTCTATTATTTAAAATAAATTTTTCATTTTAGGTTTTTAAAATGCTTTCAATTAAATAATTATCTGACCAGTGAATCATTAGAAAAACAAGATAGAGAAGCCATAATTCTTTGTACTCTAGTCTCTTTCAGGCTAAAGGCATTTCGGTAATGAACTCTAGATACTTGTGACATAAAAAGGTGTTCCTGGTAGTTATTAGTCAGTTCTTAGAGCCAGTGACTGTGGCAGGACTGAGCATTTTGGCGAAAGATCTTATCACTTCCAGTCCAGTCCTGGCAGGTCCTCAGGACAACTCTACTGGCATTTGTACCAATGGCCAAAGTACTGGTCAGAGAGCTAACTTGGGCCCCGACAACTCACCGTGGCCAACTGCTGCTGACAGAAAAAGCTCTGGCTAACAAGTACAGATGGGTGTTCAGATACTCTCCCCGCTCCCACCCCCCGCTCCGGGGTTGGTTTAATCCAAGCCAGAAGAACCTCAGGTGAAGGGTCTGGTCTCAATTTAGGTACATTCAGGTCATTCAGAGCAGTCCAGAAATTTCCTGAACCATAATAGACTGGTGTTCATTCCTGAGACAGCATCGCCTTCTGCAAGGTTTTCTATCTCTTTGCGTTCCTATTCATCATTAAGGAAATTAAAAAATAGCTCCCTAAAACACTTATGGATTTGTGAGGTTCAGATGAAATAATGAACGGCAAACTTCTGAAAGGTGTCTTATATATTCTGAGGTCTGTTCTGGCATATAAAAAGCTTGAGAGACCTAATGGAGAACCAGGGGGAGCGGAGGAGGGACAGAGAGTTGGGAAGAGAGAGGGATACAAAACTTGAGAGACTATTGAATGCTGAGAATGAACTGAGAGTTGAAGGAGAAGGGGGAGGGGGGAAAAGGGGTGGTGGTGATGGTGGAGGGCACTTAAGGGGAAGAGCACTGGGTGTTGTATGGAAAACAACTTGACAATAAAATATTGAAGAAAAAAAAAAGCTTGAAGTAGTGACTCTATTTTAACAAGGAGTAAGTAGCTGAACCAACTGAAAAATCAACAACCCTTCTTAGATCGGTAAGATAAATGGTTCATAGGGTAAACCACTGCCTCCAAAATTGGAATGACTCACAGTCAAATACAAAGAATCACAACTTACTGGAACAGAAACCATTAGCTGAAATCTCCACAGAAACCAGGACTGGTGGCAGGGGACCAAACAACAACACAAAGTATAATTGATGAATCATTGGAGGCTCAGTGTGGATAAGTCCAACAGATAAAACTCTAGGGGAATCCAGTCATTGGAAGATCCCACATTCTGTGACATTTGTCTTCTGGATCTCTACGAGGTTCTCACAGTGAATACTAGAGAAAAATCTTTTTACGTCTCCAGCAGGGGTAGGAAGAAAGGAACAATTGTGAAATATACTGGAACATTCTGTTCTTTATCCAGGTCTGCCTTCAGGAGAAATTATTAAACCGGAGCCCAGACAACTGGGGTTTTATCAGAGACTAATGACTTAGGGAAAGAGAGATCTCCAAGCTCCTGACCATACCACCTGAGCCTAATACCAAAATCAGACAAAAAAAATTTTTTTAAAGCATAGACCAATAGTTCTCACTAACATAGATGCAAAAATCCTCAAAATAAAAGCTTAGCAAATCAAATCCAACAATGTGTTAAAAAGAATTATAAACCATGATCAAGTGGGATTTATTTCAGGTATGCAAAGCTGGCTGAACATTCAAAAATAAATTAATGTAATTCATCACATCAAGAGACTAAAAAGAAATCGCATGATTGTATCAATAGATGCAGAGAAAATATTTAACAAAATCTAATACCATTCATGAGAAAAAACTCTCAGTAAATGAGAATAGAGAAGAATTTCTCAATGTGATAAAGAATGCCTACAAAAACTATAGTAAACATCATACTTAATGATGAGAAACTCAACCTTTCCCATTAAGATAAGAAAAACAAGGACGTTCACACTTACCACTGCTTTCATGAAAGTCCTAACTAATTCATAAGACAAGAAAAGGAAATAAAAAGTAATGCTTTGGGGAGAAAGAAATAAAACAAACTTTGTTCACAGATAACATGATCATCTATGTAGAAAACCTGAAAGAATCATCAAAAAAACCTCTGGAATTCATGAGTAAGTACAGCAAGTTTGGAGAATACAAGGTTAATATACAACAGTCAATCACTTTTCTATATAACAGCAATGAATAAGTGAAATTTGAAATAAAGCATACAATACCATTTATATTGTCACCCCTCCCAATATGAAATACTTGTATACATAACTAAAAATGTATATATTTAAGATCTATATGAAGCAATCTGTAAAACTCTGATGAGAGAAATCAAAAAACTAAATAGGAGTTCCTGGGTGGCTCAGTCAGTTGAGTGTCCAACCTCGGCTCAGGTCATGATCTCACAGATTTTGAGTTCAAGCCCTGTGTCGGGCTCTGTGCTGACAGCTTGGAGCCTGGTGCCTGCTTCAGATTCTGGATCTCTATCTCTCTCTCTCTCTCTCTCTCTCTCTCTCTCTCTCTCTCTCTCTCTCTCTCTATCTCAGTCCCTCCCCAACTCATTCTCACTCTCTCTCTCTCTCTCTCTCAAAAATAAATAAATATTATAAAATTTTTAAGAACACTAAATAGATAATTGGTGTTCATAGATATGAAAACTCAATTTTGTCGTCATATCAGTAGTTCACAATTTGATCTGTAAATTTAATGAAATCTTAATAAAAATCCCAGAAAGCTATTTTCTAGACATTGGAAAACTTCTTCTAAAGTTATATGGAGAGGGAGAAGACCCAGAATAATCAACACAATATTGAAGGAGAACAAAGCCTGAGGACTGACACTACCTGACTTCAAGATTTACTATAAAGACAATGTGGTCTTAGCAGAAGAATAGACAGTCTGTCAAAAAGATCAATAAAGTAGACTAGAGAGCCCAGAAATAAACCCACATAAGTATAGGTAACTGATCTTTGACAAAAGAGTGAAGACAAGACAATAAGCAAGATGTCTTTTCAACAAATGGTGCTGGAACAACTGGACATTATAATGCAGAAAAATGAATCTAGGCACAGACCTTACACCCCTCATAAAAACCCATGCAAAATGGATAAAAGACCTGAATGTAAAATGCGAAAGTATAAAACTCCAAGAAGATAACAGAGGAGAAAATCTAGATGACCTTGGCTTTGACAATAGCTTTATCTATGCAGGCTATGCAAGTAACAATTGATAAACTGGATTTCATTAAAATTAAATTTTTCTTCTCAGTAAAAGATACTGTCAAGAAAATGAAAAACAAGCTATTGATTTGGAGAAAAGATTTGCAAAAGACACATCTGATAAGGACCATTATCCAAAATATACAAAGAACTCTTAAAATTCAACAATAAGAAAGCAAACAGTTCAATTGAAGAATGGGCCAAAGACTTTAAAAGACACCACACCACAAAAGACATACAGATGGAAAATAAGCCTTTGAACAGATGCTCCACATCATATGTCATCAGGGAAAAGTAAGTTAAAACAATGAGACAACACACCTAATGGAATGGCGAAAATTCAGAACAGTGACAACACCAAATGCTGGTGAGGATGTGGAGCAACATCCACTATTGGTGGCAATGCAAAGTGGGACAGTCATTATGGAAGATAGTTGAGTGGTTTGTTACAAAACTAAACATACTTAGGGCACCTGGGTGGCTCAGTTGGTTGGGTGTCACACTCTTGATTTTGGCTCAGGTCATGATCTCACCATTCCTGAGTTCAAGCCCTGCATTAAGGTCTGTGCTGACAGCTCAGAGCCTGGAGCCTGTTTCAGATTCTGAGACTCCCTCTCTGTTTCTGCTCCTCCCCTGCTCGTGTTCTGTCTCTCTTGTGAAAATGAGTAACATTAAAAAATAAAAAAATAAAAAACTGAACATACTCTTATCATACAACCCAAAATTTGTGCTCTTTGTTATTTACCCTAAAGAGTTGAAAACTTATGTCGACACAAAAATCTGCACATAGATGTTTATAGCATTTGTATTAATAATTGCTAAAACTTGGAAGCAACTAAGAGAGCCTTTGGTAGATGGTGGATAAATAAGTTATGGTACACCTAGCTAATGAAATATTGTTCAGTACTAAAAATAAATGAGCTATCAGGTCATGAAAAGATATGGAAGAATCTTAAATGCTATTACTAAGTTACAGAAGCCAATCTGAAAAGGCCATGTGCTGTATAATCCCAACTACAGCACATTTTGAAAAAAGCAAAACTATGGAGAAAGAAAAAAAAATTAGTGGTTGCTAGAGGTTAGGGTGTGGGGAAAGATGAATATATGGCTCACAGAGGATTTTTAGGACAGTGAATCTACTCTATATGATACCATAATGGTAGGTTCATGTCATTATAAATTTGTCCAAACCCATAGTATGTACAACACAAAGTGAACCTTAATTAAACAACGGGTAAATGTAGTTTCATCAGTTTTAACAAATGTGCTGCTCTGGGGATAGACATAATGGATTAGGCTATGCCTGTGGGGGTGGAGGTGAGGAATGGGATATATGAGAAACCTCTATACTTTCCTCTTAATTTTTCTGTGCGTATAAAGCTACTCTGAAAAATAGTTTACATTTTAAAGTGTTTTATTCCAGATGCTGTTGATCTCATTAGTATTTGTGTATCTGCTGCTTCTGGCCATTACATCATCCCTTACAGGTAATCCTTATCATATGTAACCTGTAATACAGCTGTGGTGTTCTGAAAGTTCATAGTATACTCCTAAGAGCTCGAATTAATGAGGAGAACTGATATGCATTCACCAGTCCTGGGCAAAGAATCCCCACCCTCTGGAGTAGCAGTCTTTCCATCTTCCTACCACATTGATACTTCCATCAGATGACTTTCACATTTTACATGTATCCAGACTTCTATATATAACACAACCTAATTGTACTCTCACAGCTTTCTTTCCCAGAAATGTAGGTGAGTAAAAGTAATTCCTCTCTGTCTATATTTTAAAAAATAAATAATTCAAAAACCTTAACAGTTATTAATAGCAAATTACCTGGGCCTTTATTGTGTTACTAACCTTCACATAAGGTCACTGCTCTAGAAAATAAATTGACCCTTTCAATTGTGTCTTTCTACTTTTGAAGAATAAAGCCTAATTTAATGCTAACTTAACAGTAATTCCACTCATTCAGATTTTTTTCTATTTTTACTTTTGCCTCCTCTTTGTGTTTCTCTGGTTACCTAAAGGACTTACTGTGCACTTTTCTCATTAGAAATAACTAGGAACTCTTTTTGAAAAAAAAACTTGGGATTAAAATCTTATGTGACAGATGCATATATTCTGGGACCCGCTGGTTTACCAGTCCCAGCAGTTCACTTACTACCAATGACTTATAACATAAATCATGTTATCAGACAGGAGAAATGCCTAAATTTGAAATTTTCCACTCTGTATATTTATGGAGGAATATGAAACTGACCATTTCAATTACTTTGAAAACAATGAAATTTTTAAAAATGGCATTTCCAGAAAGAGAAAAAATAGAGTGTATGCTCTTCACTGTTTATATGGCAACTAAGAAGTGTATCCTCTGTTGCTCCCCATGAAATTAAAAAAATTTCACCCGTGTTGTCTCACAGTTCATAATTTTTAAAAATATAGTGTCATTTCAATTAGAAGTGACAAAAAGCAAGAAATAGAAACTTTATAGAGAAAATGTCTTTTCTGCTTGGTTTCCACAGGTGAAAAGGGCAAGAAACTAGAATCAAATCATAGGAAATGTCTTTTCAAAATACACAGAGATCCTAAGAATAATAGTGGTCATAAATCATTAGGTCAAATGGGCCTTACTATTCGATTATTGTCTGTAGCAGATTGTTTGCAAAAAATGGCCCCAATTCTCACTCCTCCCTGTTCCCATGCTCATGGCCAGATGGCTTTGAAGTTCCTCCAAACAAGAGTTCTCTCTTATTCCTCTACCACAGAATGAGTGGGAGGACAATGGGAAGGAGAAAGTGGCTTATGGAGATGTGCAAGAGATAAGGAAGGGAAAGGGATGTAGCAGAAGGAGAGGAGCCATATTTGAGTTTGAATTTTCACAGATAGAAGAGACATAGAGTACAACCAGGCACAGAAGTGATTGTACCCAAGAAAGAATAGACTTAGAGTGAAGACTAGGGTTCAAGTCATCAAAATAACATGGTTGGAGAATCTGAGCTAGCTTTTAACTTTATTTGGCCAACTGAATGTGGATGAAGTGATGAGGGCTCAGTTCTGAGCCAACGCCTCCAAAGACTTTGCATTCTTTCTCTCTTGCTCCTCTACTTCGTCTGAGAAAGGAAGATGAAATAACACTTAGAACACAGCTGAGTTCTCCAACTGAGGCTCTCCTCCTGTAACAGCTGGCCACAGACACATGAGCAAGCCTGGATAAGATCAGCTGACCAGCCAACTCATACATTTATACACAAAACCAAATTCTGTCACTTGATTATTCCTACCATCCAAGAGGTAAGGATGGTATAAATCATTACGGTAATTTATGATTTCAGGAATTAAGACTCAAAAGTTGTTGAGCTAATTTGCTAAGTCTGAACCTAGCTGTGATGTAAGATCTGATCTTCTAGCTGTAAGAATAGAGCTTAAATTGAAATACAAGTACACTACACTCATTTGGTGTATACTAAATGCCATTCAAATAATACCTTCCATTCAAAATATGGAAGCCCTTTTCTTAACAGTTTCTTCTGGTTTAAAATTCTCTAAGAGTTTCCAAAATGGTTTAGAGAATTTCAGATGGGAGAGCTACAGTGGATTTATCAGGGAAACATAGTTTTTTAAGGCAACATATTCTACCTTCTTTGTCATGGTTATCAGAAAGTAAAACATTGTGTGTATATATATATATATATATATATATATATATATATATATATATACCACATCTTGTGTCATACTAAGTAAAGTAAGTCAGGCAAAGACTGTTTGCATTCATAGGTCAAAACAGGAGAAACCTAATGGAGAACCATGGGGAGGGGAAGTGGGAAAGAGAGTTGGGGAGAGAGAGGGACTCAAAACCTGAGAGACTACTGAATACTGAAAACAAAAGGAGAATTGAAGGGGGAGGGGGAGGAGGAAGGGAGGTGGTGGTAACGGAGGAGAGCACTTGTGGGGAAAAGCACTGGGTGTTGTATGGAAACCAATTTGACAATAAACTATTTTTAAAAAAAGTAAAACAATGCTGAATGATCTGGTTTTCACCGGGTATGAAAAAGATAATGACTTCTTATACACTTACCTTTAAGCATCAGTTGCATGATATGCTAATGTACTTCCAAATAGGCAAATAAAATGCTGTATTTCAAAGCAGCAGGACCCCAGGAATGCCTGGGTGGCTCAGTCAGTTAAGCAACAACTTCACCTCAGGCCATAATCTCACTAGCCAAGCCCCCAAAAAAATATAAAAAAAAAAAACAGAACTCCATTCTGGGCAAAATGGTGCCCTAAGACAGATCATGATTTCTCCCTCAAAAGCATACCATCTGTGGGGTGTGTGAGTGGCTCAGTCAGTTGGACATCCAACGCTTGATTTTGGCTCAGGTCATGCTCTTGGATTGTGAGATTGAGCCATGTGTTGGGCTCTGCACTGACAGTGCTCTGCCGTGACAGCATGAAGCCTGCTTGCAATTTTCTCTCTCCCTCTCTGTCTCTGGCTCTCCTCTACTTATGCTCTCTCTCTCTTTCTCTCAAAATAAATAAATAAACATTTAAGAAATCCATACTATCTGCTTTTCCTCTAAAATCAGGAATGAAACAAAGATGTCTACTGTCACCACTTCTATCCAACATAGTACTGGACATAGGAGCTGTCCCTTGTAGCTTTCAAGGCTTTCCATAATTCATCATTCCAATCACACTTCCTCTCTGCATTCCAAATGTCTCAACCCGATCAGTTTCTGAACTCTAAGCCTCTCCCTCCGCACTCTCCCCAAGAGAGATTTCCTCAGCACCCCCACATGTGCCCATTCTAGCTCTTCATGAAAGTGATGTGATTCGAAGTGGGTTCAGGAGCCAATGGCCAAGAAAGAATTCTTGAGATGTTTTGGGTTCAAAAAAGTGTGGTTTTTATTATTATCATTATTATTATTATTATTATTATTATTATTATTATTATTATAGCATGGGGACAGGGCTTATGGACACTGGAATTGTGAGAAGTGACTGATTGTACAAGATTTTCTCTCCTAAGGAGGAGGGGAGGGTGATGTTAGGATCCCTGGAAATTAAGTCTATAGGTTTCTGGAGATTACTTTTTTTCTTATAAATCATTAAGACAGTTGCAAACTGAGGAAGATTCATGTCCTGCATGACTGTGATCTCGATCAGTTAACCATTTGTTTTACCCTTTCCTTTGTTCTTGGGGAGGCAGGCAGGCTGTGGAATGTCATACATATACCACCTGGGGGTAGGGATTGGTTGCAGGAAGTTAGCTTGCATTCTACCCTCAACTTGCTTTTTGCTCCCTCGTCAAAAGTATGAACAACGAGCTAAAACCTTTTCCAAGCCTCCTGATTCCCATAGCCCTGGTACAGATGTTTATGTCCATATCTTTACCCTTCTGAACAGGGACTCCCTTTAGTGATTCACGTCATCCATACTCCTGGCTGGGACCCCAATCAAAAAATAAGTTTATTTGAATAAATTACAGCCTCCAGTCACTTAAACAAAGAGCCTGATGACCAAAGACGCCACATCACCATTCTAGATACTTTCAGTCCAGTTTTGCAATAAGGCTTTGAAATTTCATTTTCCAAAGATATATTTTTGTTCATCATACACACCAAGTAACTGGCCCCTGTAGAATAGGCTGAAAAATCCAGTTGAATTAAAATAAGATTATAGGGTTTGTTTCAAGTGACTGGGAAGCTAATTGTTAGCATTGGATCTTCAGGGAAAGACTAAACATCAAAATGGAATTATTCAGCTATTCCTAAATACCCGTCTCTACCCATGTCTTTTACAGAGCGTAAGAGAAATACATTTAGTCAAATAAGGGGTCCATGCAGCTTCAACCAGTGCCTGCTCCCCTCTTTCCTACAACTCTTAAGAAAGCCAGGCCCAGGACACATGTAGGTTTCCTATCCACTCCATCTAATGACAAGCGACTTCTCCAGGGTCAAAATTCCAGCTCTGCTAAAGGACGAGCAGAGTGCTTTTCTCAGTGAGATTGATAGTCTGTCCTGCCCCCATGGACAGGACTACAAACCAGGCCATGTCCCAGGTGACATCCAATTTCCAAATGAGGCCAAGAATATTTAGAAGTGGTTCTAGCTCTGACTTGGGACTTGTCTCCCGGAGATGCCACGATGCCTTTTTAATTTCCTGACATTTTCAGACATGGGAAAAGAACCCAGCTGATGAGTCACCAATATTAATGGGGGTTTGAATTCTATTTGCTGCAGCAGCTGCCTCTCCATTAGGCATTCACAAATATATATATCAGGCAAACTCAGGGGAAAAGGCAGTGTCGACAGCCATTCGGTTGCCTTTTTCATTATCAGACTTTGGCTGCCGCTGCATGGAGAGGAGACTTGTCTGTTTCCTTGCCTTGTGTCTGTGTGTGTGTATCTGAGATGCTGAACATACCTTTGTTTACATACTACCTAGATGGAGAGAGCTTCATTTCCTTGATGGACAGGGAATACTCTGAATCTGCTTCATCATAAGAGGGCCAGAGTTACATAATATTTCAGCACTTTGTTTTCTGATTTCCAGATTTTGCATATCCACATGCCCTGATACAAAAGGGAGAAAAAAAAATAAAGGGAAGCATTTAGGTTTAGGGTAATGAATTTCATTTCAGAAATGTCCACAAATATCCAAGGTTTGGAGATGAAGTATTCGAAGAGTTGCATCCTAGCTACCTGCATGGTTCTCCAACTGCCAAAAACCCAGGTATGTTTTTAAGAGTCACACCAGCTGGCTCCCAGCACCAACTGGGCTTGCTGAGCAATCAAGTCCCTTCATCTTATTTGACAAAAATATAAGTATTGCGATTTTTCTGCAGATGTTTCTCAATTTCATCTACTTCTTGTGCTTTTCAGGTTAAAGGGGGTGTGGTGCTAGAGAGCCCTATTTGTGAGCAAACAGAAGAAATTTTTATTCAGAGAACATCTCTTGAGCTCTCTATCCTGAATCATGAGCCAATATCAGGCTCTCTGCTGGTTGGTCTCAATTATTAATGTGCATAAGATTCACCTGGAGAGTTTGTTTACAATCCATAATTTCCAGATACATCTTAAAGATTCTGGTCCCCAACTCTGATATGTGTTTGTCGGGGGAGGTCTTAATGCAGAGAAAAATATGTGTGCCACTACCCACAAAACTGCATGATCATGACTTCTGATACCAAAAAAGAGAACCAATTGCATTGCATTTCAGTAGGAACTGTGACCAGCACTGCTGGAGCACTACACCTACCCTTGAATCAAACTCCGTGCTGATCCTGGAGCTTTGGCTATCTATCATCATCCACCTTGAATTATGACCCAACCTTGACAGGAGGCTGTGGGGGGGAGTCAGGGCCAGGGAATGAAAACAGTGGAGAGTAACACGCAGAGCAAACAGAACCCTATCTCTCCTCTACCTTTGCCACTTTTTCTACCTTTTCTTGACTCTCAGCTCAGACATCACCTCCTCCGAGAAGCCTTTCAGAATGCCTGAGCCCTAGCTGGTCTTCACAGAGTGTTGACATGCCTGACTCTCCCATATGACAGACCTAAAGTACAAGAAACAAGTTAAAGACATTGAATGCCTGTATCTTGACCACCTAGCATCTTGGGATAACATATACTAAATTTCTCCTAATACCAATATGAAAAATAAACACGATTCAGCAAGAGGGAGCAAGATCTGGGAGTTTGCCCCCCAGCCAGAGCAGAGCTGGTCTCAATGGTGCATCCAAAGCACCTTCCCTTTGGAACGTTCCTCAAACAGGATTGGCTCCAGGTCTTCCTTTCATTACCACTTGAAATTTACTTCTAATTTCTTAAGACAGATTTATGAGGGGTATGATTTATATGCCCTAAAACTTATTCATCTTCCATGTACAGTTCAGTGATTTTGGTAAACCTGCAGGCTTGTGCAGCCATCATTATAATCCAGTTCTAGAACATTTCCATAAGCTGGGGTGATCCCTTGTGCCCATTTGTGGACCCTCCCCCTTCCCACTGAAGCCCCAGGAGAGCACTAATCTACTTCCTGTCTCTAGAGATGGTTTTTTCTAGATATTTTATGTAAATGGATGATATGACACGGGGTCTTTTGTATCTGGCCTTTTTCACTTAACAGGGAGTCAATTCATCCATGTTGTAGCAGGTGCCAGTATTATATTCTTTTTAACTGCCGAAGAGAACACATGGATGTGTCACACTGCTTATTCAACTACTGTTTATTATCCTTGTGGGAGGGACAGAGACCATCCAAGGAGAAAGGACGGGGAAGCCAAAGCGGCCACAACCTTGCTGGCCCTGGATTTCAATGCCTTTGCCATGATGCTCAACAACTCTTCTCCAAACGACCATGACCCAGTAAAACAGTCTCAGTCTACACTGTTGCTTATCTTGGCAGAGGGGCTGAGGCCGATCAGAAGATCGTGGCAAGAGTAACGGTGGAGCCCAGAGCCTTCTTCAAGGTGTTGTGAATGCAGAGTGCCTCAGGTGTGACTGCAGAAAGAAAGAGAGAGAGAGAGAGAGAATGAAGGAAAGGAAGGAAGGAAGGAAGGAAGGAAGGAAGGAAGGAAGGAAGGAAGGGAGAGAGAGAGAGAGAGAGAGAGAGAGAGAGAGAGAGAGAGAGAGAAGAAAAGAAAGAAAGAAAGAAAGAAAGAAAGAAAGAAAGAAAGAAAGAAAGAAAGAAAGAAAGAAAGAGAAAGAAAGAAAGAAAGAGAAAGAAAGAAAGAAAGAAAGAAAGAAAGAAAGAAAGGAAGGAAGGAAGGAAGGAAGGAAGGAAGGAAGGAAGGAAGGAAGAAGGATTTCATTTATAGGAAAAAGATCTGCTATGAGCTCAAAATGTTTGCATCTGTAAGGAGAAGACCGCCAAATTCAATTTAAATAATAGTTAAAGACGGTGATCATAACCTGTATGCTTACAGTTTTGAAAAAATATATATGGGTCTTAGGAGCATGTTTTGGGTAAGAATTATAGAGAAGAAGCTATTTTCTTTCATTTTTAAGGTAAAGGATAATGAAGGCAATACCTTACGAGATAATAATATATGCTTTCCAGGGGCGCCTGGGTGGCTCAGTCGGTTGAGCAGCCGGCTTCGGCTCAGGTCATGATCTCATGGTTTGTGGGTTCGAGCCCCGCGTTGGGCTCTGTGCTGACAGCTCAGAGCCTGGAGTCTGCTTCAGATTCTGTCACCCTCTCTCTCTGACCCTCCCCTGCTCACACTGTCTTTGTCTCTCAAAAATAAATAAAAGACATTAAAACAATTAAAAAAACATGTACTTTCCAGTACTAATTTTTCAAAAGGGTTCTTTTATCTCTCTCACACACACACACACACACACACACACACACACACACCCCTTTCCCTTTGCTTAAGCATGCTAACATCCTTTCCTTCTCGTTCTTCTCCAGTTAGCGCCATTTAAAATCGGTTTGCTAATTAAATAAACAATGAGCTCTGAGGTCACATTGTCGGGGATAATGGTGGGGGCCAGTATTAGAAATTAGCTCACACATTCTCTGAGATTTTATTTCGAAGCACGCAGCAAAGGATCTCTGCATCCAGGGCACAAGAGATTACTCATGAAAGGAATTTACAGTGAAAGATAATGAGGGAGCTTTCAGCAAGCCATCAATCTGCGGCTGTTCCTCAGGGCCCGGAACGCAGGCCAGTCAGAACGCTGGCCATGCTGAATGGAAGCAAGGTGACATTTAGAGTACATGGTTCATTGAAAAGAGCAAATGTATGCAAACCCAGGACTATGGTCTTGGGGGAGCATAAACCTTGCTACTATGAACAGCATTGTTGGAGCTGGTGAGTCCTTTCCAGCTTTCAAAGTCCTCTGGCCACCTGGGGATACTGCAGAAAACTGGCATAATTGCTGCCACTTACTAGAACAGCAGACCCAGCGGGGAGCAAGGCAGGCGCTGGGCAGACACTCTCTTAACAAAACTTCGCATGAAGACCTTCAGAGGGATTTCCTTGTCTTATCCATTTCACACTCTGCTACTTTTTTTTTTTTCCTGCATAGGATTCTGTATGAAAGAACTGGGGGTATTCTTTGAATTTTATTTTATTTTTGAAAAAAGTTTAAACTGTTTTTATTTGTGTTTTTTTGTAACTTTACTTTTTATTTTTTTTTAGAATATAACACTATTTTTTAACATGCAATTATTTTCCATCATTTACAATACAGTAGTTACAATGACACTCCAAATGGATAAGCAAAGTAAAAAATCAGAACCCCAACTTCTATTTCATGTAATTAGACTTATACAGAAATTAGAAGGTTAAGTAACAACTAGTTAATCACCTAATTTCACAGC
>NC_043702.1:13911271-13955381 GCF_006229205.1 Suricata suricatta | reverse complement strand
TGGATAAGCAAAGTAAAAAATCAGAACCCCAACTTCTATTTCATGTAATTAGACTTATACAGAAATTAGAAGGTTAAGTAACAACTAGTTAATCACCTAATTTCACAGCTATCTGAAGTGGCAATCATTATATAGCAGCTTATCTATGATACATTCAAGATAAATGATACAATTTATTACTTGCCCATAAGCTAAAACATAGCCTGCTTAATACCTTTCCTTAAATTCCACCTCTATACTACAATATACTTGAATTTTTCTTCTTTGAATTTTAAAATCGGTTTTAGAAAGAAAAGGTAATTAGTGGGAAAAGATCAGTATATTATGGTTTCATTAAAGAGGGCCATGTTTTGAAATGCTAATATCTTTATTTCCTCTAGCGATGAGGTCTTAAGGAGGACTCAGATATGTATAGGAGAAGATTCACTGTGACAGGATTGTTCTCGAAGCCCTGAATGTCCTCATATCTTTAAGCTGATTTCCTGCTTATGTTTCCATTACACAAACATCCAAGTTCATTATAGAAATATCTTTGGAGGAAATGGCAAGAAAAGTCTTAGTCTTCTGTGATACTATCTATCTGTGATGACCATTATGAACATTTTATCTGTAATATTCTACACTTCTTTTCAGTACCTATAAGTGTATACATTTATGCATATGACTGGACATACATCTATTTATATAGTCTTTTAACAAGTGGAATCATCCTGAAATAGATTTTGCAACTTACTTTATTTCTCTCAACAATAAAACATGAATGTATTACATGTCACTAAATATACATTTGCATTTTCATTCCAAATGGCTATATTGTATTTCATAGTATGGTTGTCTTAGGATTCATTTAAACCCAGCATCAGGAAAAAAAATCAGAAGCGTGACAGAAAGAAACTATGATTCTAAACTTCCATGGATACCCTACTCAAAATACACGTTGACAATTATTCTTGCACACAAGGCATTTTGCGGCATCACGGGATGCTGGAGAAGGCTGTGGTGAACACAAACACAGGAGTTGCATAGATGTTGGAAGGCTTAAAAGGTATACGAAATGCTGGAAGTATTTTTCAAAACTTTCTGGAATGTGAGTACGTTGTAAACCATGGTAGATGTCTTTCTGTAACATCTACCATGGTTGTTTTGCACATAGTAGGTGCTCAGAAAACATCTGCTGATTGGAAATGAATAAAGGAGAGGTGGAAACATATGATCCTTGCTGTGAGCTGGGGAACTCTGAATTTAAGTAGTTTCCCTTTACGTATTCATATGACTGAATTTAAAGTATAACTCTGGAATAAAGGCAATGGAGAATGACTGGACATCCCAGAAATTGTTAGAAGATTCCAAAAGAAAATCTAAGACACAAAGAGAGCAACTCTTATATCAATACTGTAAAAAGACAGCAAAACATTGTAGAGAAGGTGAGAACTGGCTTCGAAGGTATGAGCCACAGGTAAGGGTATCATTGGTTGAGTGCTTGAATATCAAGTTGCAGATTCTCAAATGTTAATTGAGACTAGCTTCTCTTTCTGTACAAGAAAAAGGTTGTCTGCTAATGGCTTCTAGCACCAATGAAAAAATATATGTAATTGGCAGGTAAAGATTGTAATTTCTATTTTATAGAGAAAATAGGCAGATATGTTCATGGCTCTAGAGAATGTATGATAACCATCCAGCTGAAAACTCTGGAAGGTCCCTGTGCTTGGGAGAAACAACTTTGGTCTGCATGATACACCCTCAAGCCAAGGCAATCAAACCTTTCAGTATTTCTTCCTCGCGCCTTTTTTTTTCTTAATGTCTAAAGTCTAACAGGAATCTCACTTTTCATGCAACTCATAGGACTCCAACTGCTTTTACATCATCCTTTTATTGCAAAATGTCTGCCAACCTTCCATTTTATAAAATAGCTCCTATGTTCCTTTCAGTAAATTAGAATATTCTTAAATGCACATACACTGTAGACAGACTTCAAATATTTTTCACCACAAATGCCAGTGGCAGAAACCTTGAAGCCAGTCACTGCGTTCATAGCAAAAGTCTAAAATGTGGCTTAAGCTGCCAATCCAATCCCAGCACGCTCCTGCCTTCCGCTTGGAGAAAAGCAGCTGCTCTTATGTCAAGTTCATCTGTTTAAAATATTTACTGTATGTAATCCTCATTTGGCTGGTGGGCCTTTGCCATGGAAACTGTCTTAGCAACCAAGATGAGCACCAGCAGGAAAATGAACAGACGAAAAAGGACAGAATCACCTCTGCAAATTCCCTGGGTCCTGGAAGGCATGACTCCTGTGTGTGAAACGTGGGGGGAAATGAGCACTGGTGAAATACACAAGGAGCGCACTGGGAGCAAGTGCCATGCCAGCCTTTTATCATCATGCTTGATTTTCAGCAAAAAAAGCCAAATTGAAGATGCCAGTCTCAAGATGCCCACCTCAATCTGTAATTACACACCAGCTGGAATTACAATTATCAGAGCTTGTCAGTCTTCCTACTCAGCCCTGCGAGCTTCAGGCATAAGTACCTGCAATGAGCTAACTCAGTCCCTTCCAGTTTCTGAGACAATCCAGTTATGCTTTCAACCATTATTCTTTGAGCACCAACCAATGTCAGGGATTCTGCTAACAGCTGAGGATGCAGTGGTGAATGACATGGAGAGGATCCCGTTTTTCATGAAGCTTGCCCATCAGAAATATAGTAAGTGCATCCATCCATCCACCTCTCCATCCATCTGTTCCTACATACGTACATCAGACATGAACACATAAGCAAACAACCTCAGGTATTAATAGGTGCTTGGAAGAATCAAACTAAGTAATGTGAAAGGAAAGCAGTGGGGGCTAATTTAGGTAACTCTATCAAAGAAGGTCTATTCATGTGTCTCCAAGTGGAGGGAAAAGCCAGTGCATAGGCCCCAAGGTAAAAACAAACTCAACAAACAGCAAGAACAGAGGCAAGTCCAGATTGTCCAAAGGGTAGTGAGTGCAGTCCTGCCTTGGTCTCATAATTTGGGCTGGATCTTGACATATGGAGATGCCTCCCTCGTGTCAGGCCCTATTCTTCTCATTCATGAGGCTGGCTGTGTCCTATTTTAAGCAAGAGGTATAGACAATCCTATTACCCACTGAGAATGCACCACTGTCATCACTGTCTTGAAGGTCTATAGCTGGGCCCACAGCCTCCTGATATGCATTCTGGGAAATCTGGTGACATCACCTTAGTCACTGCATTTTAGATGTCTGGCCAGCCACCCCAGACCAGTTACGTAAGTCTTGACCATCTCTAACCAAATCTTATTCTCCTTTTCCCACCAACCTATGATAGAATGTTAACATACTTTATACACAGTAGGTTTATTGTGGTATATTTTATATACAATAAAATTTGCTTACATGGTGAACATTTCTAAGGGTTTGACAAGTGTATATAGTCACACAACCATTGTCATAATAAAGCCATAGAACATTTACACAAGCCCTCTCAATTTTCTCCTGCCACTTTGTAGTCTCTGGCAATCACTGATCTGTTCTATGTCACTAGTTTGGGGTTTTCCAGAGTATCCAATGAATGGAATTATAGAGCACATATCTTTTGGGGTCTGGCTTCTTTCACCTAGCATAATTCATTTGAGATTTCTCCATGTGGCGGTATGTATCAGTGGGTCTTTTTGTTGCTGAATAGTATTCCATTATGGGTATGCCTCACAATTTGTTTTTCCTTTAAGTTGCTGAAGGCCGTTTGGGTTAGTTTCAGTTTGGGGCCATTATGAATAGAGTCTTTATTAACATTTATGCCTGGGTTTTTATGTGAGTATAGGGTTTAATACCTCTTGGGGAAATATCTAGAGATGGAGTGTCCAGGTTATATGGTAAGCGTGTGTTTAACATTATCAGACTAACACACTTTAAATGACCCATTTGTACATATGAAAAGTTCACTTTTGTGTAACAGAGTAAAGATTAAACCTGGAATCCAAAGACCTTGATTCAAGCCACACATCTGAAACTAAGAATTCTCAGACTTTGGGAAAGTTAGTTCATTATGTTTCCAAACAAATTTCCTTGCTATGGACTGTGGGTTATCGTGGTTTACCGAGGCAAGTTATTGTAGCATAAGCAATCTGGCAGAGTTTTATAAAGCATATTATATTTTATTACAGATCTGTTACAAATGAGAGGTCATATTAGCGTTTAGTTCATGCTACAAGTGGCTGATGGAAACTGAAGTCACAGGCATTCACAAGCCATGCACTTTACCCTTTGTCTTTTGAGAATATAACGTTCTAGAGTTACACTCTGTCCAATACACTAGCCACTAGCCACAATGTCTATTTAAATTAGCCACAATGTTTATGTCAATTTAGATTAACTAAAATTAAATACAATCAAAGATTCAATGTCCCCAATGGCATGAGCCACATAGCCAGTGTTCAATAACCACATGTGGCTAGTGGCCACCTTATTGGACAGAACACATGATAAAACATTTCCTTCATTGCAGAAAATTATAGATGGTGCTGATCTAGGGGGCAGATTCTATGCTATCATTCTCAGGAAATAATATAGCAAAAATATCCTAGAACCTATTTATAACAATATTAAAAACCTTGGCAGTGATGACCATTTCCCATTTTGAGCTTGAGACTTTTAATCAGCCCTAGAAGCCCACACACCCAGGCATCCACTGGGTTGTAAAGGTAAAACCCAAATACCTACACATAAGTAATGAAATCATTCTGTACAATTCTGGTCTGCTCCTAGTTTGAGCCAAACTTGTTTAAGTACTGACTCCTGACTGTTTCTAATTTATTGTCTTATTCTTCTTCTTTTGGGCTTGGCATTTGCTTCCAATCTCTTCAGCTTAATTTTGGATTCTGTCTCTACTCTTCTGGGGTATCCACCCCTAAAGGAGACAGTGAAGAGTTGGTTTCCCCATGACTGATCCAATTTATGGGGCTGACCCACCCTCATCATCCTGACCCACTGACCCTGCTTTGGATTGAAGAAATGCACAATGATACTATAAGGGCAGCTCAGGTCATGTCAAGGTTGTTGACTGTGGACAGAAGTCATGCATTTTAATGCTTTCGGGAGTCAGGCTAACAATATAAATGAGTGAAGTCATTGAAGTTTAATTACAGGAATGGAGGAGAGTGAAGCAGACTAGAAGCCAATGCCTCATCATGAAAAGCTCCAATAAAAAATAAAGTAAGATAAACACTATATAAGCATTTGCAAGTACTGAAATTGCAAAAGAAGAGATAACACTATTTCTTTTTTGCAGATGATGAAATAGTGTCCTGGAAAAACCCAAGAGAATCCATGCTAAAACTAATAAAAACAGTAAAGAATTCAGGAACCTAGGAAGACATAAAAGTATACAAAAATTAATAACCTTCATATATGAAAGCAATAATCCCCTAGAACATATAATGGAAGAACAAACCTTATGTGCAACAGTAGAATAGGAAGGAAGGAAGGAAGGAAGGAAGGAAGGAAGGAAGGAAGGAAGGAAGGAAGGAAGGAAGGAAGGAAGGAAGGAAGGAAGAAAAAAAGAGAGAAAGAAAGAGAGAAAGAAAGAAAAAACTTGACCAACAAATTTTTTAAAATCCAAATATTTAGAAAGACTTTAAAACACTCTTCAAACAAAAGAAAGTTAATTGGAACAACAGAAAGACATTTTTATTCTTGAACAAACCCATTTAACATAAGCCTGCCAAGTTTCCCCAAGATAATATATAAATTTAATGAGATCGCAATACAAAACTAAATGCTTATTTTTTTCTGGAACTAAATAAGTTAATTCTAAAGTCTATGTGCATTTTAACCATTCAAGAAATTTTAGGAAAACCCTAAAAGTGAAGAGCAATAAGAGGGGACAATTTTTTTTTCCAGACTTAAACATAGTTTTACAATAGAATGGTCCTGGGACTTGAACTAAAGGGAACAGAAAGCCTAAATTAAAGAAAGAAAGAAAGCGAGAGAGAGAGAGAGAGAGAGAGAGAGAGGGCGAGAGAGCGAAAGAGAGAGAGAGAGAAAGAGCGAAAGAGAAAGAAAGAAAGAAAGAAAGAAAGAAAGAAAGAAAGAAAGAAAGAAAGAAAGAAAGAAAGAAAAAGAAAATGGGTAAGTGTAACTACAGAAATTTAAAGTAAAACGTTTTACATCAGAAAAATAGACAAATTACAAACTGGGAGGAAATATGTGCCACATAGACAAAAAAAAAAAAATCTTCTTAATTTATAAGTAACTCTTAAGAAATAGAAAAAAGCCCTGGGTGGCTCAGTCTGACTTCACCTCAGGTCATGATCTCAAGGTTTGTGGGTTTGAGACCCACATGGGGCTCCGTGCTGACAGCTCAGAGCCTGGAGCCTGCTTCAGATTCTGTGTCTCCCTCGCTCTCTGCCCCTCCCCCACTCATATTCTGTCTCTGTCTCTGTCTCTCAAAAATAACCATAAAAAATTTTTGTTTTAAATTTTGGGACACCTGGGTGGCTCATTTAGCTAAGCAATCAACTCTTGATTTCAGCTCAGGTCATGATCTCACAGTTTGTGAGTTTGAGTCCTGCTTCAGGCTCTGCACTGACCAGATTCTCTTTCTCAAAATAAATAAATAAACTTTAAAAATTTTTTTAATTTTAAAATTAATGTTTGTTTCTTTTTATTTATTCATTTATTTATTTTCATGCTACTTTTGTGTGTATATATATTTTTTTTAATTGATCAAACAAATAAAAATGGTTACCTGTGGGAGTGAGTGGGAACTGGTTGGAAGGGGTAGGCATGGAAATAAAAATGTTATGGGTATACCTTTCTTGATATGTTTGATACCCTGATACCTTTATTAATGAATTCCTTTGAATTTCACGAGTGCTTTACATATTCAAAAAATAAAATTATATCAAAAAGAGTGAAAAACCTCACAAGATATGAGCAGGCTGAATTGACCCCCCCCCCCCCTTTCCACCGCTGGTGACCTATGATCACCGGCCGCACTTCCTTAGCTTACAAAGGAGCATTCTGAGGCCGTGAATGGAAAATACGTGCTTGGGGAAGGAAAAGTGAGATTTAAAATTAGGTTAAGCTAATTGCATTCACCTTCATAAAGACTAATAGCCACTTACATTATAATTAGCTACTCAACTCTGTTACCTTCATAATGTGTAGAGAAATATTATTCGTAAGTTTTCATTCCGGCTTGTAGGTTTTTTCCCCAAAGTGATTCTGATCACAGACCAAGTTCAAAAACTTATTATTCCGTTTTTAAAATTTCAGGAAACAAGGCCAACTCTCCTAATTTCTATCATCTGACTCACACACCAAGTCTCCGAGGCAGCAGCAGCAAACATATTGGTGTCAGCAATTATGGGCTGACTCATCCGCAAACGTGCCCAATTAACCTACTGAGCATGCCCCCCCACCCCCACCCCGGCAGGCATTTCATCCCCAGCAGGACCATCTGTGCCGCATTCACCCAGGGTGGGAGCCCGGCCAACCTGCGGTGTGTCCCACGCACTTCCGCTCTGACGCCTGGCCAGAAGCAATGCCAACCCCACCGCGCATGCTGCATCCGCAGAAGACCTCAGACTCGAAACATTCCCTGAGCCCACCAGACTGAATTACTCTGCTTTCCCCCTGCTAACCCCCAAAGCTCCCCAAGCCTTAGGAAAGCAATTCCCTGCTGTTGCAGAAACCTAACATTTCACAAAATACTATAGGGATGAGTCTACCGATTTTTGCTTGAACAGAGATTCAGCTCTTGGACTTACTGAGGGGCTGTAGCAAAAACACTTGATCTCTCTAAACTTCACTATCTTCATTTGTAAAACATCCAACCAACAGGCTCTTTTGGGAGAATTTAATGAGATACTCTAAGTGTATCAGGGTTTCAAATGAGCAAACAGGCCCGCTATTCAATATGCTGGGGAAAGTTAGCTCTTATTTCTATAACAGATTGAAATCTTCCTCAAGAATCCGCACCCCCCCACTCACCATGAGTAAGTGGGGGAAACTACTAAACAATCAAATACTAACCTGTACTGTGGGAAAGATCTCAGTTTTCTCCAGCCTGCCATCTTTTGGGTAGCACCATAGATTCAGGGAAGCATCACTTTTGTCCAATCCTTCCTGCTACTCCTCCTCTGCAAGATGAATTATTTTTTAATGATTATTCATTTTTGAGAGACAGAGAGAGTGAGTGAGTGGGGGAGAGGTAGAGAGACAGGGAGACATAGAATCTGAAGCAGTTGCCAGGCTCTGAGCTGTCAGCACAGAGACTGATGCGGAACTCAAATCCACAGACCGTGAGATCATGACCTGAGCCAAAGTTAGCCCCCTAACCGACCGAGTCACCCAGGCACCAAGGCCAGGTACTAAACTCCAGTACTCACTGATCTTTCCCTACTGCAGTGTGGCTGATCTGCTCTTGCCCAGGCCTGAGCTCTGCGGAGGCACAAGTGACAGGGCCCTTGGTTGGGCACAGTTCTACTATAGCCTGCTGCTCACGTCTGCAGCTGATGTATTTGTGATCTGTTTCTTTGGGTTGGTCAAAATTTGCCTGGTGTCCTGGGCCCTGCTTCAGTGTGCAGATTTAATGTCACACCTGGTTATGAGTCCCATTTTTCTGTCCCTGCAACTGAACCCCTAAGAAATTCTTCATTATTCTTCTTACCACCACCAATCTGAGGGTTTGGGGGAACTTCTGGGTCCTCTGCAAACCTGCTGGAGCTGCATGCGACTCAGGAAAGCTGGCTTGTCTGTCTGGCATTATTCCCTTGAACACATATGGAGCCAACCACATAGCAGTCTCCTCCCAGTGGTTCCAAAAGAGAATTAGATCAGAGCCCTTGTTTCAAAATGGAACAGCCTTCTCACTGCGGCCCTCCTGGGAACATGGGACCAGGGAGAGCTCACAAAGCATGTAGTCTTCCAACAGTGTTGGCTTTGCTCAGGCTCTTTACTTCTTGTCTTTGTCTGAAAGGGACATCGCAATGTCATATCCATCTTCTGAAAGTGACACTCAACTTGCCCACTTCTCTGGGACCTAAAGATGAAAAAGGAACGAGATGAGACACCAGTTTACTGAAAAAGGAATCTCCCAAGTTTCTTTGTTGTACATGTAAGCTATTTAGCCCTGTGACTGGCATAGTCCATGCACTCAGTAGTTGCCAGAGTCCAGCTCCAGCAGGTCCAGGGCCCCCTGAAGGATGGACGGTGTCTGCAAAAGGGGGAGGGATGAGAGAGCCATGAGTTTCTTTCTGATCACCAGGCAGGCATCTCTGCTCTGACCTGAAAGTCAGCTTTATTTATGGAAAAAAATGTATGGGGTCAGCACGGAAGTGGCATTTGCCTTAGACAATGATTTCTGATGACAAATTCTTTGGTATGTAAAAATTTCCCAGAACATAGATTGGGAGAAGACTCAAGCATAATCTTTATCAATAATGATTGATGTAGGTGATTTAGATGCTTATCATATGAGGAAGGAAGCTATCCTTAGCATCCAAATACAAGGCAATGCTTTTAGCATAGCAAAGGCAAAAGTTAGTTCTTTATGAGCAGGGGTCTACCGCCTGTTTTCTTGAGGGGAAGTAAAACAGGTTTCTTGGGAAATGTAATATTTGCTCCCGTAATCATAAAAGAAGAAATAAGTTCCTTCATAAGGTGCTATCAGCGTATTTTAGAATAAGGGGACAAGTCACTCCCAATACCAATCAGTAAGGTGCCTTGAGTGGTTGGTGCTCAAAAAATAATTGAGTAAGGATGGATATCAGTCACCATCTGATGGTGGGAGGTCTTGCAAAACCTGCCTTAACCTCACAAGGAGTTTTCTCAACTTAGTGGGTTCAGAAATGGCTCCCAACAGGTAAGTGCAAACTGTTACTATCTATGCTCTATATTTGATCAAAAGAAAATACCTCCAAGCCTTTTCAAAGTGAGTCAGATGATTAAAAATGTACAGTATGGTCACAGATCAGTTAATTTTTTTAAGTTTATTTATTTATTTTTGAGAGAGAGAGAGCACAAGCAGGGGTGGGGAAGAGAGAGAGGAGAGAGAGAATCCAAAATAGGCTCTGCATTGTCAACATAGAGCCCAGTGCAGGGCTAGAACCCACAAACCGTGAGATCCTGATCTAAGCCAAAATCAAGAGTCAGACACTTAGCCAACTGAGCCACCCGGGTGCCCCTATTGTTAATAAAAGTAAGCAGAAAGTCCATTTTTGTCTTATGTGTATTGATAATGATTATTGATTCGAATGTACACAGTCTTTAACTCTATTTTTCTACTGCCAGTAGCCTTATTGCCCTGATTTCATGATGCAAATGAAAGGAATTATATATGGAAATCTCCCTGTGAAAAATATTTAGGAATATGTGAATAAAATATAGTCCCTGTTCCTTTTGGACATAGGACAAAGAGCTTATTCTTTAATATACAAAGAGCGTTCACAAATCAATAAGGGAAGGTCAAAACACAAAATCTGACTAAGGATATGAAAGGATAGATTTTAAACATTCACACAGAAACACACAAACAACCTGGCAGTATTTTGAAATGTTTAATCTGGGGCACCTGGGCGGCTCAGTCACTTAAGTGTCCGACTTCGGCTCAGGTCATGATCTTACAGGTCGTCAGTTCAAGCCCCACATCGGGCTCTGTGCTGACAGCTCGGAGCCTGGAGCCTGCTTCAGATTCTGTATCTCCCAGTCTCTCTCTGCCCTCCCCTCCTCGCACTCTTCTGTCTCTCAAAAAGAAACATTAATAAAATTTTTAAATAAAATGTTTAATCCACTTTTAGCTGATGAAGTGCGGATAAACTTCAAAGCTATGATATATTACGTTACAATGAGACTTTCTGTCTCAATCTGAGCTAACGTATGAAAGTATGCTTGCTGAGTTCCACTCCTCGGGAGAGGAGCAGGGGGCTCCCAGTCTGAGTCTGGCGGGGAGAGGAGAGCTTCAGTGCGGTCTTCAGAGCACAGTATTCCACAGCCTGGATTTATTGAGTTGCCCACATCCCTCCTGTACTGAGAGCTGATGATGCAGCCTTGAAGAAGACACCTGAGATGCCACCACTGCAGAACTTACAGTGTCCTCAGAGCAGAGTAACTGTTCAATTACTCAATTCAATTATTTTTAAATATTTTTTTTACATTTACTCATTTTTTGAGAGGTAGAGTGAGACAGAGCATGAGTGGGGAGAGTCAGAGAGAGAAGGAGACACAGAATCTGAAGCAGGCTCCAGGCTTTGGGCAAGCATTCAGCACAGAGCCTCATGCAGGGCTCGAACCCACCAACCATGAGATCATGACCTGAGGCGAAGTCAGATGCTTAACAGACTGAGCCACTCAGGCGCTCCTCGATTCAATTTTATATATTGATCATTCCTTCATAAGGATTGGATTAGGGGAGGGGCGCCTGGGTGGCTCAGTTGATTAAGCGTCTGACTCTTAATTTCTGCTCAGGTCATGATCTCACGGTTCAAATTGGAGTCCCATATCTGACTCCTCACGGACAGCACAGAGTCTGCTTGAGATTCTCTCCATCTTTCCCTGCCTCTATCTCTGTCTCAATAAATAAATAAACTTAAAAATAATTAGATTAGGGGAGGGGGAAATATTCCAAGTGAATTGTGAATAAGTTTACCCAGATGCGGTATATATAAGTTCACCCCTAGAGCAACCAGCTTCCAAAGCTGTAGAAAGAAAAGCTTCTAAGTGCTTGCTTCTGTGTTTTGTTTGATTGTTTCTGCAAGTGATATGCACTCAACCGATCTTTTTCTTCTTCATCTCGGGTGCTGTTTATCATGTTGCTTTTCCCATGAAAAAAGAAAGTTCTCCATTACCAATGGACTGTCTTCTTCAAAGGTCAAAATGAAAAACTCTCAACAGAACCTCAGCATTTAGTCTGGCTTCAAAGAATATTTATTTTTTCTACAAAACATTCCTCTGGAGCCTGATTTCCTCTGAAAAGGAATCTTCTGAACAATACCGAGCCTCACCTGACCGTCTTCAGTTGCCATGGAATCTGATGGGAAGGCAGCAGGCTTGACCCGGACGTGTTCGGCTTCCGGGGCTGTCTCCAGCTCAGCCCTCCCACTTCAGAATGTGACGGAGGGACCAGACGGGCCAGACTCAGCCTCAGAGAAGGAGAGCACCTTGCTCCTTTGGGAACTGTAGCTATAGTCCATTTTCTTCATTTCTCCTTCTTGTTGGACCCCTAAGGCTGGCATGGTTGTGTCCGCCATCCCTTTCCAGTGGCTTCATACAAACCAACTGACCAAATCAGGCCCCCAGCACCCAGTACACCCTCCCTTCTTTTCCTCTTTCATCCTAAAGCCCTGGTGTAAGCTAATTCTTCACACCTAAGCATCCTCCCAGACCCTATGGTAGACGTATATGGCACATTTTGAGTGTCCTGGCAGGCGGATGCCTCCATCTTCTCCTTGAAGCACCTGAGTTTACAGTACGTCCTCTGTATCCTCTGTCAGCAGTTTTGCCACTGAAGACTTTTTACTGCCTATAACACTTCATATGTAGCCATTAGCCCTGACTTCTCACCTTTGCAATTAGGAAGACTAAGTGGGAACAGTTGGGAATTTACTCTGATACCCAGTGATCTATATTACAAAAATAACAATGAAAGGAAAAAAAAGTGCATTCTCTCATTTCAGAGGGTTCTCATTGGTGATTAGCATTGTCACAGAACCTATCATCTTTTTAAGTTTATTTATTTATTTTGAAGGAGAGAGAGAGAATCCCAAGCAGGCTCCATGCTGTCAGCACAGAGCCCAACATGGGACTTGAACTTAGGAACTGTGAGGTCATGACCTGAGCCGAAATCAAGAGTCAGACGCTTAACCAACTGAACCACCCAGGTACCCCCGAACCTGTCTTTTAATGGAGGGGAAGATTTCTGAGGTCAAAAAGGAGAATATCAACTTTATCATCCCAAGAAAGTTTCTATGTTTGCCTAATATCTTCCCAAATGGTTATACCTAACTCTCTCCACCTGTAAAGCCTGGGATTGATTCGCCTGCATTTTACCACGTGCCAGCTGGTTATAAATACCAGGAAAAGAAGTTGAGGCAGTGAGGAAGGAAAGTCCTTCCATACCATGACACATTCTGGAGTTTCCCTGTATGCACATGCTTGGACAATTTTAGCTGGCTTGTGTTTAGCAACTGTTCATTGTGATGTCATTTCAAACAGGAAGTTGTAAGAAGGGCACAAAGAAGGCCCAGCCATGGTGTGCCTAAATTCCTTACCCAGTTGTATTTTTATGAATTTGGTTTTGGTATGTTTGCTTACTTTCCTGGTTGCTTGCTTCTTTTTGAATAATGTAGCCTTTAGCGTCTTCTAAATGCAAGAAATTGGGCTTTCTTCCTTAGTGCTCAGAACAGAGTACAGAGGAGGCCTGGCCATCCAATAACATGCACTTTTCAATTTGGAATCTGGATCGGATCACACTGTAAAGGAAACATGGAATTTGAAGAAATGAATGGGAGATAATGAGAATTTGGGAGGAAAAACAAAAAAGCCAGAGCTCTACCTCCAAGGAGAGAAATAAATAAAGGCCAAGATGATCAGGGACTATTACATGTGGGCTTAAATAGAGAAGAAATGTTAAATCTTCCAGTGGAGCTATCTTGTTTCCATGTGACTCTGTGAGAACTGAGAAGGGGGAGGAATACAAAGAAAAAGAAAGACAAATCCTGCCTGAGGGAACTGTGCGTCTCCATGCTGGGTATTAACACCACCTGGAAGAGATCCTTGTGGGCTACACCGCCACTGCCGCATGGTGGTCGCAGATGGCCAGTTCAAGTTCAAACTCAAGCTCCTCTTTCCCAAATCCCATTACAAAAGAAATACAAAAATATAGTCTTAGAGGCTCCAAAAAGGCAGAAAAGTTGTCAGAAGAAGGTGGGACAGTTGATACTGACTTGCAATACTTACTCAACAATGAATATTAATGAGTGTTACTAGGTGCCAGGCAGACCTGTGCCCCTGCTCTTATGAATCTGCATTCTTGTGGGAGAGACCCCAATGGAGTGGTTCACATTTGAAGGACCCCATGCAGATTTAAAAGAAGTTTACCAGGAAAAGGGAGTTTTCCCAAAGAATCATAGACTAACCTAAGGTCTCAGGGACCCTATCTATAGTCACAGGGAAGATTTCTCAAATCATAAGACAAAAAGGGATACAGATTTCTACCAAAACTTTTGAAAACATACATGAAATGGATGCTTTTCTCAGTATAAAAATATATATACTTAACATAACAAGGGATAGAAAACATGCGTAGATGAATAGACACTAGAGAGATGAAAAGTTGATCAAAATGATGAGGTTTAGAGATGATGGTGGGGGTTGTCTGGAGCCAACGACCAAAAAAGTGATTTTATTAAAGCGAAGGGACAGGACCCTTGGGCAGGAGGAGCTGCACTGGGGTTGTCAAGAGTGGCCCCTTATATACTATGAACTGAGGGAGGTAAAGTCAAATGCAAGGCCTCCAGAGGGACTTTGATACGCTAAAGAGGACTCCTAAGATAGTGGAGGCCTTGCTATTGTCAAGCTAAGGTTGTTTAGGGGTTCCTGGAGAAATATTATGCTCTGTATTTGCCTCAAGTATTTGTCAATGGTCTGCAGGTTATAAGGACATTTAATTTTCTCTACCATTTCCTTCTTGCCTTTGTTCCCATATCACTATGGAGGGGTGATGTTGGGGCTCCTGGAAATAGAGTCTATAGGTTTCTGGAGATTAAGCTATTGATAAGATTGCCTTTTTCTTGTAATTCACTAAGATATTTGTAAACTGATGGAGACCCATGTCCTGTGTGACTGCGATCTCTATCCGTTAACATCTGTTTTCTTGCCTTTCCTTTGTCCTTGGGCACCCAGAAGTGCCTGAGGAAGATCACACACATCCCACCTAGAGGAGTGGGGGGCTGGGGGGGGGGGCCGCCAGCTTGCACTTTGTCCTCAGCTCGCCCCGCTCCCTCATCAAAAAGGTTACTACAAAATCTTTAAAGGCATGAGACTCATAATTTCATAGCCAGATTTTTGCAGGTCTTCATAGAAAACATAATATTTGTGTTATATAAATTTCAACATTCTGTTTCACAGTATAAAAATTGATAAAATGGTTTCCAAATCATTAAATAAAATTGCAATAGCTCTGATACAAAAAAGGAATAGGAATCAGGAAAAATTAAGAAATTAATAGCATTCATTAATAAATTTAAAAAGACCTTATATAATCATTTTAATAGGTATCAATGGATTCTATTTAGCATTTGATACAACTCAACTTGTTTTTGTTTTTAAAAACAATGTTCACAATGTAATGCCTAGTTCGAGATATTCCCCAATGACCAGAGACCACCGGGGAGACCGAGTCAACACATGCAAAGACAAAGGGCTTTATTACGGGTTCGAACTCGGACTCACAGACTTTTCCAGGGCAGTGGATCTGTACTGTGAGCCCCGAACAAGGGCTGAGTAGGGTTTTTATGGGGTTTGGGAAGGGGGAGTTACAAGAAATTGTGACATAGGTACAGTGACCCAATCATAATGATACAACAGTATTGGCAGCAACTTTAACCATACACATTGTTCAGAGCATTCATTACTTTTGGCGGGACCCAATTACAATATTTAGGGTATCTTTGAAATTAACCAATTACAGAGCGAATTCAGAGTCTTCTTTGGTGACTATCGGGTTAACTTTAACATTAGGTAACAGGGTCCTATCTAAAGTTTCTTTCTGTGGGCCTCACCTTTAGGAATGTGGGGAGAGGTAGCTGGCCTTTCCTGATTGGATATTGCAAAGTGGTCTCTTCTGCCTCGGGTAATGTGTAACCGCCTAATAGTTCCGGAGAGACTGACCCTTAGACCTTCTGGTTTAGAGGGGGATCTCTGTCATGGAGTTGGTTAGGTTCAGATTTTATCCTTACAGCAAGTGAGGAATAAAAAGAAACTTGCCTATTCTATAAATGTTGCCCAACAGAAGTTGAAAGCAAACGTTTTACCTAATGGTAAAATATTTGGGGGGCACCTGTGTGGCTCAGTCAGTTAAGCACGCGACTTCGGCTCAGGTCATGATCTCAAGGTTAGTGGGTTTGAGGGCCGCATCAGGCTCTGTGCTGACAGCTCAGAGCCTGGAGCCTGCTTCAGATTCTGTGTCTCCCTCTCTCTCTCTGCCCCTCCCCCACTCATGTTCTGTTTCTCTCTGTCTCAATAACAAATAAAAACATAAAAAAATTTTTTTAAGTATTTGAAGCATACTCATCAAAATTCCCACCATCACCATTGGTTTTTTGACATTTTATTGGCAATCCCGGCCAATGAAAAAGATAAGAAAAAAATAAAAGGTATATATGCATTTTGTAAACAGTAAAATCAAAACCTCATTATTTTAGATGTTATGATTGTCTACCTGAAAGACCTAAGAGAATCAAATAAAACAAACCAAAAAAAAAAAAAAGCCTATAAGAACTAATAAAAAAGTTTTAAAACTGGGCAGAATTCATTGCTCTTCATTAGAATTAGCAATAATCAGAATATGTAACAGAACAAAAAAGATCACAATAATAATCATAACAGAACCTAGGAAACACCTAGAAAAATATCCCAGTAAATATATAAATATATACTTTTATAAAGAGTAGAAAAGATGTTCCAAGGAGATACATCATGTTTATAAGCAAGGTGTAGAACTTGCAAATTCTCAAATTCATCTAAAAGAGACAAATGCACAGAAGTGGCCGGAAGTTTTTGCTAAGGAACAATAAAAGCATGTAGTCACTAGCTTAATAGATACCAAAGAAAATTATAAGGCTGTGATAAGTTTTAAAATATAATTTTTACTCAAAAATAAATAGGTCAAGTCCACAAGATAGAGAACCTAGAAACAAACACATATACAAAGGATAATTTATAATTAGTGCTATTTCAAATCATGAAAAATAAAGTTCTCTAAACGAAAAATAATGTTGTAGCCATTAGCCATCTATTTGGAAATATGTGTGAGTGTGCACATGTATGCCAAAAGAGACCTTCTGGACTTTCTAGTTCTATCTTAAAATTTTACAGAGCAGCCATTGGCCTAGAAAAATAAGTCACAACACCTCAGAGAAATGCAACTACCTAAGAGAGTATGCTGAATAAGAGTTTTTTAATTAAAAAACTAATATGATCCAGGTGCTTTCTTATGTATTTTATCATTTATTCTTCATTTCCATGCTACAAGAGACTCATGATAGCTCTTTTTTACAGAAGAGGGAAGTAAAGTTTGGATGGTTTATGTCATTAATTTCCCTGAGGACCATACATCAGTTAAGCAAGGAGCCAGAATTCAAAACCTGATCTATCTGTTCTAGCTTTTTTTCCACTTCATCGTGCTGCCTCCCACGCAGGCCCTTGTGCAGAGCTTTTGAAGAGCTGTGAATCCTAGCAGCTCCCAAGATAATTATCCTCCATTATTATTTATTTGCTGAATGCTTATACAACAGTCGCCAGAGACCCTAATCCCCAGGGACCTTGTCACAGTAGATTGCCCATGTGGGCTGTTTGATTTAAAGTTGATCTCAAGTTGCCAAAGGAAGATGTCAGTTGTTCCATTAATTGAAATGGCATGACATTAAATGTCAGTGATGCATGGCCAAAAGGCTCACAGGAAATAAGGAAACATTAATGAGATAAGCCAGGGATTTCAGAGTTTCAAGAAGCAGTAGACCCCACTGAGGTTCTCACAACCAGTCAGCCCTTGGTCATCAAAAGAAGTAACTTCAAGACCACAGACACACTGATGATTTTCTCAGTGGACACCAATCTGGTGACAATATGAAGACATAACAGGACAAAGTAGAGTCCTGGTGGCAGAGAATCAACACATGCCCTGAAAGGGAGATCTCATAATACAATGAGAAATTCATGAAATGGCGAAAATCCTTGCATGCATGTTTTTTGGGGGGGGGGGGGGGCATAGGCTTTTTTTCCCCATTTTTACCTGAGTTTTTTTTAATATCTTTAAAAGCTTTCTTTTCCCAAATCTTCACCCAAAATGTATTCCCTGATATATATGCCAAATTTTCCCTTTGGTTGCTAGTTTCCATTGCACACGTAGGAATCTCCTGCTCTAGTTTGAAAAGCTGGGCATTTTATGATATGACTCCTACAGTCTCGGTTTCTCTTTCCTTCCCCATGCACTTTCAGGGAGCTGATTGGTATTCCTGTGACACACCCTTCCTCTTATTCCTCAGTACCTTTTCCATACTGTCATCCTGCCTGGCATGTCCTTGTCTAACAGTCTCCAGTCCTTGAGATGAGGTTCGGAGGACAGCTCTGCTCTTCCCAGCTTTCCCAGATGTGACATAATATTCCACAAGTGTTTGTCTTGGCTGTTTTGAAGTCATGTCTAAGGACTCTCAATGCCTCTTCCTGGACACTTTACCAAGCTCCCAACCCAATTACTCCCCTTAGTAGGCTCTCACATTCCTGGGTGGCAAAGTTCACATACCCAACTGCCAGAGGCCCCCACATACCTGACAGATGGCTCTTTCTTTCACTCTGTAGCCCTACTCAAAATAAAAAATCCCTAAAAAGCCATTGGGAAACCTAGCTAACTCCTCTCCACCTCCCCATACAAGGTGCCACCTACAGTTCTACTTTACTGTTACCCTGTCCCCAGGGGCAGCCCTCTGTTTGGCAGTCTTTTCTTGTTTAGACCTGCAAGGAACAAAAAAATTCTGCTTCTAAGCATCTTTGTGTCATGTTCTGCCACCATAAGAACCTATAATTGTACCTAATATTTGATGATGAAACATTAGCTGAGCTGGGTGGTCCCTTTCCTGTGCTTCATGGGCTTGGAGGTCAGTGATGTTGAATTCTTAGGCCATCAGACTCAGCAAAGAAGCTGCTAATTATGTCCAACCCTTCCAGTCTTTCTTTATGAATCCTGTTGCCCCTTTTTGGTGCTCCTCTGAGACAGTAGAACCAACTTCTATTTTTGGCAATGTGGTCCCTTAGATACCTTTTAATTGCGAGCTCCCAAATGAGAGCTCTCTGAAGACGGAGAGCTGGAATAGACTTCTAACCATTACAGGAACCCTTCCCATACTGAAGAAAAATGCACCTGCCTACCATTAAAAAAATGTGTCTGCCCTGCTCTAGCTGTTAACTGGAGAGGGAAGGCCCCTTTGAGAGTTGCCCTCACATGGGCTTGGTGTTAAGATGTATACTCTTTGCTTGGCTTGAAAACCTCCAAGCGTTTTTTTTTTTTTAATGTTTTATTTATTTTTGATACAGAGAAAGAAAGACCATGAGAGGGGGAGGGGCAGAGAGAGAAGGAGACACAGAAAGGGAAGCAGGCTCCAGGCTCTGAGCTGTCAGCACAGAGCCTGACGCGGGGCTTGAACCCACAAACGTGAGATCTGACCTGAGCCGAAGTCGGAGGCTTAACTGACTGAGCCACCCAGGCGCCCCAACCTCCAAGCGTTTTTACATTGGTAACCCCCTCAGAACTTTGGATAAAACAAATACATTCACTCTTTAAGGATGCCTCCCCGCATAGTCAGACATAAGCCTTGCATGATATCCTTGGATAAATCCACACTTCCCATGGGCTCTCAATCCAAAATTTTTTTAAAAAGATGAAATATGATGTTTCCATATATGAGAATAATCAAAGAAAAACAAGCAGCAGAATAAAATCCCCCAAGAATATGATATTGGTATGATTATATATAGAATATAAGTGCATTTCAAATGTCTAAAAAATAAAAATGAACTGCAAAACATGAAAAGAAACATGATTATCCCCCCCAAAACAGGCATACTTGTAAAAGAGGAAAATGTTTAAATTAAAAATATAATAATTATAATTTAAAACTCATTTAACAATTGAATCAGCAGTGGAAATAGAGTTCAAGAGAAAATTAGTGAACTGGAAGATAAAATGGAAGAATTTACCTATGTCAATGTGCAGAGTCAATAATAGAAAATACTTACATGGCACTCTTTATGTTCAGGTATTATACAAAATTCTCTAACTGTATTAACACTTTTTCCTCTTAGCAACCTTCTAAGTTAAATACTCTTTCATTCCCATTTTACAGATGATGGATTAAGACAAAAAAATAAATGAAATACCCTGATCAAAAATCACACTACTAGAAAGTGGAAAAGCTGGAATTGGTACCTAAATATGTAGACTTTGAGATTACAACCTTGACTATTAATAGATAAAAAGGGAAGAAAAAAAATTTTAACATACATCTATTTGGAGTTTGACACATGAAGAAATAAGGGGAAGACATATTTAAAGAGACAATGGCTTAGAATTATTCAGAACTGATGAAAACAATGAATTATCAGATTCAGAATATTCCAAGTCTCAAGCAGGATAAATCAAAATAATTCTATGCTGATATGACAAACACAATTCATATGTATTGTTTTAGGATAATGATTCTATCAGAGTATCAGAATATTTCATCTTTATGCATGAAAGAAGAATTAAATGTCTAAGTTCCTCTGTCTAACAAACAAAAACGGATGCTTAACTATCTTCCAAAATTATAGGCATTAATATGTATATTGTTATTCATAATAACCAATTAACATAACATGATTGACAAGCTTGATCTAACAACAAATATGTATGGAACCCTGCATAAACAATCAGAGAATAAAAATCTGAATAAAATTCTCAGCTACAACGTTAAGTCCCAATAATGCCCAGGAACTGCAGTTTCATTGCAAAGCAATAAAGCTTGTAATCTAATTTTTTAAATGATAACTTATAAAAACTTGTAACTATTTAGAACTTTTTTATTTATTTTTGAGAGACAGAGAGAGACAGCATGAGCAGGGGAGGGTCAGAGAGAGAGGGAGACACAGAATCTGAAGAGAGGCTCCAGGCTCTGAGCTATCTGTCAGCACAGAGCCTGACACGGGGCTCGAACCCACGAACCGTGAGATCATGACCTGAGCCGACGCCGGAAGCCAGACGCTTAACTGACTGAGCCACCCAGGCACCCCTATTTAGAACTTTTAAAATACATTTCTAGATAATTCATGGCTCAATGAAGAAATCATAACATATATTAGGAAATACCAGAAACTGAACTATAAATATTCCAAGGCTCTACCTCTCTGCATCCACACCTTCTCTTTGGGAAGATGTTAAGTTGTTTACTTCTTGGCTCAGACCATGAGCTCTCTGCCCTGGGGAAATTTCCATTTAAAGTGCATCAAAGTAGTGAGGGCCTAGACAATGAGCCAGTCTTATGGATTCATAGTTAGAATGTGACTAGAATGTACTTGACATAAAATAAGTACTGTCTAAGTCTCTGCAGCTTTTTGTTGCTCATAAAACATCCGGGAAGAGATGGAACTGATGTTTAGGGAACACAGAGGTCTTTACAAAAGTCCTAAAATCATATTCGTAGGCAGTCCCCTTCTCTGCCTATGATTGAATCCAAACCCATTATTTAGTGCAATCACAATTAACATTCAGCACCTTTCTCTCTGCTCACGCTACCATAGACTTTGTCTAGGCCGTCTAGGTAACATTTTCCTTGAATTATTGTTACTTCCTCCATTCTGGAATTCTCATCTGCTTGCCTTCCTCAAGTCAGAGTGAGAGAGGTGACGTAAAATGGAGAATTTTAGGATCATCACATTCCACAATCTTCCTCAGCAATATATTGATGCTGTATAAAAGATCCACCCCCTAGAAAGAAAAAAAAATTATATTCTGTTCAAATGAAATTCAAAATCAAGTTTGACAAAACCAGGTTGATAATACATATGGTATTGGTTTGTAATACTCCATTATTTGGAGTAAAAGCAATAAATTTTCTGCTTACGTGCGAGGGGATTTGGGATTGTTCCTTTGTTTTGCATTGCCTGCAAAGAGAAGGAAAACCTGCAGGCTCTGGAAGAGTGAAATTGATTCTTTAATTCTTTTAACATGAGCCATGAAGGGCTAGACCTCCATTTAAAGATGATGGAACTTCCTCTCTTCTCTCTGTAGGTGCCATGTTGAAGCGGATGTTTCCATCATCTGTGTTTATTAATTATTCACGGCTTCCCATGTGTGGGAGGAAGAGTAACTCATTGGATTGTTTAGAGAGAATCCAAGACAAAAGAGCAGATTCTGTGCCTTTCCATCTGCCTTCCAGAAAAAGCCTGCTAATCATTTCCCGATGCCTGCCTCTTACTTTCTCTCTCTCTCTCTCTGGCTCCCCCGCTTCTCTGCCCATAAACTGGTGAGTAAATCAGGCTATCTCTGTCACATTTGTCTGGCTGTCTTCAATTTGAGAAGGAAGCCAGGAAAGAGGACACTCCAGAGACCCTGCATTTTGGTGAATAAAAGAGACTTGCTTGGCCATTTATCAAGGTTCTTACCGGGCTTTCAGTTCTTTGTGAGCACAAATCACCATCTAGAACTGGAAAGGAAAAGGGCTGAGTCTTAGGTCTCTATACCTCTAATATGTACACATCCATCCCTGATTTAGAATCAGGAATACTGAACAATTTATACAAAATGAGTTTTCTTGCCACCATCTAATTATTTGAATTGTGATACTGAGAAGATAAATTAATGAGCAGTCTGGCCTTAATAACCTTTCCTAGGAAGGTCTCTTTATGAACTCAAGGTTTCATTAGAGTTCTGTTCAATGATTTCAGTAATATCAGGCCATTTCTTCCTACAAGTGAAAGAAAAGTTTTCATGGATCAAACAGAATTTGATATTGACATTTCTTAGGGAAATATGAAGAAATTGTTCATGAAGGAAAGAACATAAATGAAACAATAGGTTAATACTCAGACTGATTGCAGGAAGCCAAAGTACCCAATGTAGATAAAACGCAAATGATGGAGAGTCTTTTAAATGAGACTTACTTATGCCTCCTCAAAAATAATAGATTACAAAGAAACTATGCAGTTGAACCAGGGCTTATGGAAATGTCCTCTAGTGGAACTATTTTTTAAAAATAATTGCAAAGAGGGCTTTTTAGTGGTTTTTACTTGAATAGCACAGAATAAATTAAGAATGTAAGAGCATACACCCTCCATATGAGATAGACTTCTTACTGGAAAGACTGTCTCTGCCTTGGAACCATGGCTCAGGGCATTCCAGGCACCCACGACGGCTTTGATTAATTACTTTCCTTGTATTCTATTTTATTAGGTAGTCACGCAGTGAGGAATGAGGACTAATTTTATCAGAAAACAGCTTCGGTTGAATCAAAGACTTAAAAATAGTATTGAGATGTGGTGAATCAGGGTAAAATAATGGCCATAATGAGAATCTCAACAGCTGCTTTCATAACATGGGGTCTCCTAAACCCAGGGTCCTTCACCTGGTCACTTCAGGTGAATGCAACCCAAATTCAATTACTTTTCAACTACGTGATCTGTACACCCCTCCATGAAAAAACATGGGAACTTAAAACAAAACAAATGAAAAACAAAACAAAGCACTTAATACATATTTTAAGACTTCACCCAGTCTGGGCTAGTTAGACTGGTTAGAGAAGGCAGTTTGGGATGAGCGACATTGAAAATATAGACGACAACTTTGTATGATGTTTTATACAGAACAGCATATTGGAGGACACTAACTTCTCAGGCTTGAAGAATAGTAAACAGAATTAGTCACATGGACATCAGTTAGATGTAACTCTCTAAATATAGGTGTCCCACCAGCCCCACTCACCTGCCTCTTTCTGGCTTCCACCCACAATGCAGTCAACTCTGAGAGGTCAGACCACCTCTTTGGCCTAACACTTGGTTAATAATTTTGCTTGCTTCTCCTATCATTCTAGCTAACTTAAAGGCTTTGTGGGGGCCACAGATCTCCCACTTTATTAGAGTTTCTAGCACTACACAGCGCTGGGCACCAAAGAGCTGATCAGCCTCAACATTCAGAGTGTTGCTCCCTGATGCCTTTAGGATAAAAGTCCAAGAGCTTAGCCTCCTCAAAAGGACCCTTTAATCTCCCTTGCCAACATTTCAGCTTCATTTCTCACCACTACCAATACCTGCCTCACTGATACCACATTCCACGCACCCTGCATTTTTTATAGTGATGTGTACTCTCTCTTAGTTTGGGACTTTGTTATTCTCTCTTGCAGCTAAACTTTTCCCTTCTCCTTATCATCCGGGATTATGCCACTACTGACTTGAGTTAGATATGCCTTATTATTACTTAGATACTCCTCAGGAAGTGACCCAAGACTGGGGTCTACATCCTTCTAAGCAGGGTACCTCTGTAATACCTTCTACCCACCTCTGCTGTACCACTTACCAGACTGCATTATAAAGGGCTTACAAAGGCCTGTTTACCCGACCGCCTGAAAACAAGAACTGTGTCTGAGTCACCATTGTGTCTCTTGGAACCAGCAGTCTCCGCCAAGTGCCTAGCCTCCATTTTTATTTGCTGAGTTAATCGACAGTTGAATGATTGAATGGATGGCCTGGCCTTGGTTGGGTGAGTCTGAATGATCTCTGCTAACAGAAATTCTGTTTGAATGATTCTAAATATTTTAACTCTCATCTTAGATATTCTGCTTTAGGAGGTGATTGTTCATTCTGACATACTGGGGGTACAACCTGAAGATTGTCCTGGAAGCTGAAAGTTAGCATACAATTCTTTATACAATTTCAGGATTTGATATTGATAAAGTGATGTTGTGCCTTCTACAAAAGCTGTTTTTAAAAAGCTCCTATACATTTTCACATGGAAATCATCATAAAGCTTTTTGTATGGCACCTTATCTAAAATAGGTACTTCATAAATGCTGACTGAATGTATGAGGCACAAAATAAATCTTGCTCAAGAACACACTTTGCTAACAAAATTAGCATGTGGCCCTGAAGTCCTCACTCATAGATCAAGAAAAGGGTACAAACTGAGATAAATTTCTAAGGTTAGCTTGAAAAGTATTAGCTAAACAGATTTTCAAGAGCTCGACTTTACATGACTTTTTCGGCCTAACCAATCAGCTTTCAAAACTTTGAAGGTGTGTATTTTAGTAAATATGCAATGCTTTAATTAAGGTCTCCAATTGATTAATTTCTTTTTTTACTAGCTGCTTTGATGCTCACGTAGGCAGATAGAGCATTAGGTCTGTGGTCTTGCCTAGCCTGATGAATTGCATGCATCTTCCTTTTTCATGTCAAAAGTGGAGAAAACTATGAAGCCCTGAATACCATTTGTTCTCTCTTCTTGAGGCTCTTCTGTAGAGTGCAGAGTATTTGCTTTGTGAATAATATTTCCAGCCAATCCCTGATTTTCTGAAATCTCCAGGAAGACTTAGTTTAATCAAAGATCATTGAAGTCTGTTGACATTCTGGAAGTCTCCTGAGTCATGACTCAAGAATTCAAATGATGCCAAAGAAAAGGCAGAATCCAAACAAACTCATTCTGTAAGGGATCTAAATTAAATTTTCAAAAATTGAGAGATGGATAGTAGAATAGAAAATGCTTAACCTTAAACTACAAAGGTGAATACTGACATCAATAACAATAAGGGTTTTGCAAATGGATTTCCTTTCTTATCTAGAAGGCATGAATCTTCTGGGAGTCCTCATGTCCAAACTGTCTTTATTTTCCATTACTTTGTGCCACAAGCTTGAATTTAAAATAATAAATCTGTTGAATGCAGGATAATGTGGCTGGTAGGCAACTGTGTCTTGCACTACTAAAGCTGAAGGTAGGAAGTCATAAAGTCATAAAGTCTGAATTATAGTTTAGTTTAAGAGCTAGAGAATCTGTTCAATACCTTGCACAACTCAAGAGGAATGTTCATACCTTGTCAGATGAAAGTTAAAAATTTGGTCTAAATCTATATTATATAGAATGGGTATTCCCTTCACACATCAACACGTTATGAAAGATTTTGGAAATTTGGATTATCATCATGTAAAGAAAAAATTATAATTATATGATTTTTATAAAGCACTTTCACATGTATGAATTCTATTTGCCCCTTTAATAAACTTGTGGCATAGCTATGATATTTCTTTTCTATTTAACCAGTAAAGAAACTGAAAATTAGCAGGAGGGTGAAATGAGTAAGAGACAGTTGTGTAAGTACTTTCCTCTTTTTCTACTAAGTCCAAAGAAATCCAATTTTCCTCTGGTTGACAGCCTGAAGTAGAGCAAAATACATCACTTTTTTTGCTAATGTCATTTTAGTTCAGTTTGGTGATAAGTTAATATCATTTTGCACTAGGGAACTAAGTTTCTACAAAAGGAAAAGCAATTGTTCTTCTTACTCTGAGATGGGAGAGCACTGAGATAGAAACTCTAGTAGATCCCTCTAACTTGAGCTCCACAGGGTGATCTAGTTGGCTCCTCAGGGTTCTCATGTGACCCCAGAAAGCACCTCCTGCCATCCGAAGACACCCTGGTTGTGCTTCAGTGCGTCTTGAATTTAGGTCATCAGGTCATTGCATTGTTCATTCCTGTGTAAGCTTTCTATGCCCTTTGAGGTTAACTGGTCCCAAATAACTTTCTTTGTCTCATTCACCAGTGCTTCTGATGTTCTAGTGGGAAGGGACAAGGTATTTATTTTTATTTTAAATTACTCTGGGAAAATCTGACCTTTAGAAACAAACTTAAAGCAGAAATAAGTAGTAAAGAGAAACTTTTCTCTCCTGTCCTCCGATTTCCATGAGGAGGAATTTTTTTGCCCCTTTAAGCCTCTGTCCCAAAACTTACCCTCTGCAAGTAGATCAAGTTACTCACCACTGAGCAATACCCAGTGGTCTTGGATGTAGTTAATTTATGAAAAAGCATGGGGATTTGGTTTCTTTCTCATTCTTCCTCCACCCTACATCAGCTGAAACAACGATTTCCTTACAGATTAAAACTTGCCTGTGGACAAGTAATCCCAAAGTCTAAGTGGGGTGAGCTTATTAGGTTCTATCCCCAAACTACATTCTTACAATTAACTTTATCAACAATAAACATGACATTTTGTTTCTGCTTATGCTGGCTCTTTTGTTTACTTCCTATTTTTTTTAAGTGAAGCAAGAAAGGAGGCTTCTATCTATTGAATTTTCCTCAAAAACCCTGCCAGGGACAATAAATTTTACTCAAGTATTCAAATATTGGGGAACCAATGCCAGCCTATTGTGGTATATGAAATTTCAAGATGGTCTCCAAGGTTCCCTCCACCCTGCAGTTCCCACCCCGCATAATCCCCTTCCCTTGAATATAAGTGGCATGGTGAAATATTATAGGATATCACCCCTGTGATTAGTTTACTAATAAATGGACTTTAAATTGGCCAAAAGGAGGTTATTCTGGCAAACAAACCACTTGTAAACCAAACAAACAAACAAACCACTTGTAAACCAATTGCTTTGAGTTGAAAAACAATTTCTAGAGGAGCAAGGAGCATAAGTAGATATCTAAATTGAAAGGATAATATTAGATCCCTGTCTAACCCATCATTAAAAAAAAAATCCAGATGAACTGAAAACCTAAATGTAAGCAATAAAAATTTCATACTTTCAGGAGAAATGGGAAAAAATGTAGAAATTGTTCATGATTGGGATTTTTAAACATTTGATAAAGAAGAAGCAAAATGTACAAAACATAAAGAAGAATACTAAAATGAAACTGCCTTAAAAATTAAAAACCTTTTGTACAATATAAGACATCATAAGGAAAGTTAGAGATAAAGCATAACTTGAAAAGTTTTAAAAGTTTATAACCACCAAAGATGAATATCCTTCATTTATTTTTAATTTAAGTGGTTATTTAATTTTGAGAGACAGAGACAGAGTATGAGTGGCAGAAGGGCAGAGAGAAAGAGGGAGACACAAAATCTGAAACAGGCTCCAGGCTCTGAGCTGTCAGCACCAAGCCCGATGAGGAACTTGAACTCGGAAACAGTGAGATCATGACCTAAGCTGAAGATGATAACCAACTGAGCCACTCAGGTGCCCCAATTTATTTTTAAAATAAAATAAATCTTACAAATCAATATGGGAAAGACAAATGATCCTATGAGAAACAAAAAAATATATAATTTTCTCAGAAGAGAAAATGAAGGCATCAGTAAAGAAGAAAAGTGTTTCCAAATCATCCATGACATTGGCGAGAAAATCACTAGGTTATTGATGGTGATTAGGGAAATCGAATCATACATTGTAATAAGAGTGTATATTGTTCTGACCACTTTTGTACATGACCTTTGACCCAGCAACTTCAAGTTTACGTTGCTTAACAGGAGAAATGTACTTATATGCATGGAGACACATTTAAATATCCACATGTACTATTTGTGGTATCAAAACAGTGAAAACAACTTTACTATCCACCAGGAAAGGAACAGATAAATTACATGTAGTCTAAATACGTGAAGAAATACTATAAAATGAATGAACTAAGTAGATGAACAAGGAAGATCACAGAACATAATTATGAGGGGAAAAGTTGGGAAGGACATTTTAATAGCATATCAGTTACATCATAACTTTTATATATAACTTATGCTTATGCTAAGTCCTTAGATTAATAAGCTACATAACTTTTAACACATGTAACATATGACATATAATGTATTAATACACACACCATGGTGAATATATAGATACATTAATATGGCATACACTGATTTGATGAGTGGAGCTTACAATCAGAAATTAAAATGTATATTTCATGAGGACATTTACAGACCTGGAAGAGTGTCTGATAAGTGGTAGGAATTCAATAATTATCTTTAAACAAATAAATAATTATATCTAGGGGGAAATGAGAGGAATGGAATGGGGGAGAGGATAAGGTATATTTGTAACATTTTCTTCATAAAGGAGTTAAGATGTACATATAACAAACTGACATCATCAATTAAGTCTGGATGATGAATGCTTCTATTTTTTTTCAAGTACTGCATGATTTCATATTAAAACACATTTAAAACACATCATTTTAAAAACCTCTGTAACGCTTTTTGTTCTTAGAAAAGAATTAGCACCCTCCTCACTCTACCACCAAAAATACCTGTAGAGAGTCCACTTTTTTATTCCATAGCAGAAACCTTTCAGTGCACAATGAAAGAACTGACCTGAATCTTAAATGTTGTAGACTTAAACTTGAACTAATAGTTGAAAAACTGCTCCACTTACAAGCACAAGCAATAATCGTCTTTGTTGAAAAATTGCATTATTACCTTGTTTGATACATTTTAAATGAATTTCTAGAAGCAGTAATTAATTACAGGAGAAAGAGTTGGTATACTTCAAAGCAGAGATAATTTAAATTTTCTACCTTTTGTGTAATTACATGTATTCTAATTTCATTTCTCTATGGAAAGAAACATAATAAAAATATTCCACAGGTTAGACCCTTTATAATAAGAACTAGATAATCAGAGGTCTGATATGTAGTTCTGTCCGTGATCTCATAGCATAGCAGGCAAGTTAAAAAGTGTGATAACTACTACCATACAATTATTTAGAGGATTCCTGAGCACATAGAAAAAGGTTCTCACAGTTTGGAGGTGTAAGAAAGGCTTCCTGGAGAAAATGACACATGAGATAGACCTTACAGAGCAAATGTTTGCCAAACAGAAAAGTGAAGGAAGTGAGGAGTTGGGGATAATAAGGAAAATTTTTTTCCTGCTAGGCAATAGGACAGTATTTGTGAAGTCTCAGGAGACTGAGAAATTATAGCATATTTGGAGAATTGCAAATAGGATAATCCACTGTAGACTAAAACAAGCATTTTAAAGAATGGCAGAAAACAAGTTTGGAAGGAGAGACAGGCACCAGACCATGAAGCATGCTACAATGCCAAGATATCTCATAGATTATGAACAATTTTATCTCCTAGATTATGAAGAGCCATTAAAAACTTAAACAATGGAGTGATCTATTCAGATTAGTTGTAATTCAGATTAGAGAGGATGGTTGGAAGTGGGTCAAATGGTATGAAAAGATAGCTATGAATCTATTAAGATAATCAGGTTTTCCTAACTTGTGACAGTGCCACAGGAATGGAAAGGGGAATTTTAATTGAAGACACGGTTAGGACACAGAATCTGTGACATTTGTGGGTATAACTTTCAAGAGGAAAAATTGTGGCAGTTTGATAAATGTCTATAATTATCACTTAATTTTTATCTAGGACCCTTTGCAATGTGACTTCACAGTCTTTCGCATCACATATGGAGTCTCTTTCCTCACCCCTTGAATCCGGTCTGGCTCTATGCCTTGCTTTGACCAGCAGAATGACACAGATATGTCACTGTGTCACTTCTGGACCTAGACCCCCTTGCTCTGGAAACTGATCTGTTTCTCTCTGTTCCTTTTTAAAAATCCCACTAAAACAACAGTGAGTGAACTGTGTTTTTTAAAGGCTTAAATACCCAGGGGGATCAAAGCATCAGAAATGACAAAAAAAAAAACAACATTGGAATTAAATTAGTTAACTAATTTTCTATCAAATATGTAATAACATGGATATTGAACTGGCATAATTTGCAAAGTTCTTCAAGTCATGGAACTAACATATTTACAACTATTACTATTAAAAATTAGTTAATTTAGAAATGCAGTAGCTTGATCTAAATGAAAAGTCATTTACAGACACATGTTAAGCCATTGCCTTTGGGCACAATTTCCACAAAATAATTACTGATTTTTGAAATAGTAGCTGCTGTTACTTCAGAAGATTTTTGTCTTCTGGTTTTCATATGGTCAGTTTTATTACTAGAGTTCTGATGATGGATGACAAACGTGGGCAACATCTTGAGCAAATTAAAAGCTCATCATCAATTTTCTTCAGGACTGGAAAGTTAACAATGAATTTATTATGAAGCATTTACTCTTATCATTCTTTAGACAATTACTGTTTTACATGTATATGGGAAAAGTGTAAAAAACATTATCAGACAAAATAAGCAGCTGTTGACTTGCAACATAAATAAATTATAAACAATAACTCACAACAAGTATGTTCCAATAACTTTCTAAGTGCTCTATGACACAATGTCAGTCTCTATTTCCACGCATATCTCATATTCACTGAACCTCCAATTTCTGGTTTCCCACTGACCACAAATCCCACCATGTGCCAGTTTGGCTACTTCTGATTCACAGCCAAGATCATGGCATCATGGGGTAGTGCGACAAAAGCAAGCAAGATCAACAGTTTCAAATGTTTCTTTCACAACCATCTGTATCTGGGAAGAGTTAACTTCTTTTCAACTCTTGTATGCATGTCCTTGGCTTATCCACAAGCATCCTCCGTGCTCTCTTTGAAAGGAAAGTCGTTGTTACCTCACATCTAGAAAGGGATGTGGGAAAGAGAAATGAATTACTGCTAATTGTCTTTCAACTGTGTGTCAGAGAACTCCGTTCACTCCATAGGAATCTCAAAACTATGTAACTATAACAGAAATTGGAAGCACGCAGTAGACATCTACTGAAACCCATCCCAACTTATTTGAATGTAACTTCTACTTAGAAGGTTGCATTGAGAAATGAAAACTTCAAGAAAATGTTAAACAGAAAAGTCACCAGGATGATAGGCTTTAACCTGTACTGCTCTCAGTAAGCAGAGACATCGGGTCTTCCATTTTGAGCCCCTGTTGTCCATCCACAGCTCTGGATCAAGGACTGCAGCAGGGGCAGGGAGCAACACTAGGTAGTAAGTGCCGTGGAAGCCAGCAGAACATGAATCACTGGTGGCTTTCATGCTTAGGCTCTCTGTCTCAGCAGCTACAGCTGCTTTCTCTTTGATGACTGGCTCTTAGGCTGCATAGGTTATAAGCCTTTAGCATCAAGGTGCTCTATTAATACTTCATCACATATAAAATGCTTAAGAATCCAGTATGTTCAAAGACACACGTAAGGCATGGTCATTATCCTAGAAGGAACTAGCTTTTGGTCGTGTCTCGTGGGGGCACTATATATGTACCATTAGGGAAAAGAATGGAAAACAATTCTTTTGTCTTTATTTCCTTTTTAAATCAATATTTCTTCAGATTACATAGTCATACATTCTCACTCTTCTCATCTCTGGAAGAATTATTTGTCCCCATGACTCCCAAAAAGTTGTTCATCAGAATGACGTCAAGAAGACTGGAAACAGAGACCATGTTTAATTTGCAGAGTATGTGATTGGATTCATTAATACTGTGAACTTCTTAAGTTTTTGTTTTTTATTTTAGAGAGAGGAAGACCACACATGCGTGAGCAGGGGAAGGGCAGAGGGAGAGAGAAAGAGAGAGAAAGAGAGAGAGAGAGAGAGTGTGTCTCAGCAGGCTCCATGCTCAGCACAGAGCCCAATGCAGAGCTCAGTCTCACAACCCTGGGATCATGATATGAGCCAAAATCAAGAGTGAGACACTTAACCAACTGAGCTGTACAACTGCCTCTAATTCTGTGAACTTCATTACAGAAAATGCTATGCTTCCTAATGCTTGATGACCTATCGAAGATTTCATGAGTCACCTATTTGTTCCTTTTACAATTAGTAGATAAAACTCCCATAGGGTCAGGATATCATTCCAGAGCCCTGAATATGAGCCCCAGAGACCTCTGTACTTTCCACACTATCTCCTTATCAATCACTCTTAAAGAAGCCTGGAGGATGCCATTCCTGAAAAAAGAAAACACAGTAGAATTGTTTCCTCTTTTCTTATTCCCACCCCAAACCACCAGTTGTACCCTTTGGAGAAAGAGGCAGCTTTTATGCCAAACATTCAGAGGCATTAAGAAGGGCAGCTATCCCCACCCACTACGTATTTGGTGGTAAGGCAGTCCATCGTCAGGGATTTAGCCCTTTCATTCCACCGTTAGAGATAAGTGTAAATCCAGCGCAGTTCTCCTGGAGAGGAATAGATACCACAAGATAAAATGACAACAACGTCTTCATAGGCAAGGCATTCATAGACATATAAATACTTGTGCTGAAGTGGATAAGTCTATAAACCTCTGGTCCTTGACTGCTTTTACAAAGGAAGAAACTGAGATTGGACATAAAAGTCCCTGATGTACACAATTGTCACCAGGACATAGACTCAGGTCTTCTGATTGCTCACTCATTTTCCTTAAAGAAAGAAGATAAAGGTGAGTGTAGGAGACACTGGGCACCAGTGGGAGACACAAAGGGATCCCAGAAAGAGAAAGGGCAAAAAATAAAAACTCTAGTGATGCCAAAGAAAATCCATGCTTCAATGCTTCAATGTCTCGGACTAATACAGGGCCGGCAGGAGTCCTAGGGTTGCAAGGGTGCATCTATGTTCTCCCCCACCCAGAAATAATATGCTGCTGTGCCTTGCGACTCAAACTGTAGGTCTCAGACTAGACCAGCCACATGGGCCTCACCCAGGAGCTTGTTAGATGCACAACCACAGGCTTCACACCAGACCTACTGACCCGACCCAGAATCTGCATTTCAACAAGATCTCCAGGTGATCTATGTGCACATCGAAGTGTGAGCAGTGTTGGCTGGACCAGGATCCAGGGAGGGATGAGGCCCCGCCCACAAGAAACATCTCACACTCGCACAGACCCAGCATCACCCTCTAGCAGAAACCAGGAGCAGCCTCTGGGCTAACATGACACCTCATTAATTCAAGACTGCAACTCTCAGGACGTTTTTACATAGCTCCCAGAATCCTCAAAGAGGGTAATGGGGCAGGTTTGAAGCATGAAGGTGGGGGGAGGCCACCCAACACTGGGCAGTTTGAGTAAAAGCTGCTAGGACTTTACAGGTATGTTTTCTTCTATGTTTTTTTTTTTAATTTATTTTTGAGAGACAGAGAGAAACAGTGTGAGCAGGGGAGGGTCAGACAGAGAGGGAGATACAGAATCTGAAGACAGGCTCCAGGCTTTGAGCTAGCTGTCAGCACAAAGCCTGACGCAGGGCTCGAACCCACAAACCATGAGATCATGACCTGAGCCGAAGTCGGACGCTTAACCGACTAAGCCACCCAGGCACCCCATACAGGTATGTTTATAAATCAGTTCTTCTTTGGGCCCGTTCTGTTTTTGTTTTCCTTTGATTTGATTGGATGTGTATGTTTTATTGCCTTGTTTATTCATATCCAGTTTCTGGACTGACTTCATGAAGCAGACAAATTAAAACTTCCACGGACTAACCCCTAAATGCCTCCTTTCTCTTGTTTTGCATTTTTTCTCCCCCAAATAAGCCCTTTTTATAAGCAGTTGCCCAAACTAGGTTATGAGTCTCTTAAAGGCAAAATTTTATGTTTGCTTATCTTTGTCATCTTAACAGCACCCTACATTTAACAAACAACTGGTAGTGAATGATTTCAAAAGCAAAATGAAAACGAATGAACAGATAGATGGAAGCAAAACAAGGTAGAACGAATGCAGGAAACAGGAAGCAAGGTTCCCATTCTCCTGGCTTCCACTTTAGGACCGGCCATGATTTCCCCTACAGTTTGCTGTAGTCACGTGACTCTTGAGCTTGGGGCTGCAGTCAGTCCAGAGAGCCAGCCAGCCTGCCAAAGCGTTGCTGCGTCCAGAGATGCAGCGAGAACACATCACCCACAATCTGTAACCTGCAATCAATAAATCGCATTACTTTGAAATCCCCAGGTGAGAGTCACCATCCAATAGGCTGTTGCTGCAAGGACCCCATTTTCTTACACTTTGCTCTTGATTTACAATATATATGCACGGAAAGAAACATGTTATCAGAGAAAAGGAATAGGAAGTAGCAATATTTTTCTCTTTCCCACAACACTTGCAACCTCCAAAGAAAAAAAAGCTCCCCAAAAAATAAAATATTAAAAATAACCATCTCCTGGAAGTACTTTGCACAAACTCATGGGAAAAAGAAAAAAAAAAAAAAGTCTTTTTTTTTTTTTTTTTGGTAGCCATTTTCTGGCAGCACATTATAACTCCCAACAGTAATAACACTAATGGCAGGGTCACAGAATTTAACTTGTATTTATATATGATGAGAAAATATAAAATCTTTATTTTGCCTATAACTATCCCTCTCATCCTCCTGAACCCTGATCACTGGATTTTCAGAAAAACAAATTAGACTAATGTCAGATACAATCATTTAAGGCTCCTCAGTCCCTCCACTGCCCTTTGCATCTGGATACATGTGCCTGGAAACATGTATTCATGAGCCCAGGCGGCTCAGCTGGTTACATGTCCCACTCAATTTCAGCTCCGGTCATGATCTCACGGCTCATGAGATCTGTGCTGACAGTGCAGATCCTATTTGGGAATCTGTCTCTCTCTGTCCCTACCCCACCTGCACGTGTGTGTGATCTCTCTTTCTTTCTCTCCCTCAAAATAAATAAACTTTTAAGAAAATTAAGTCTTTTCAGGAAATAACCTTCAGTATGTTAAAAATACAAGATCTTTCAGATATTCTCCCATCTCCCCAGATTTTCTCCTTAAAGTGGCTTCTGGGTTATAAGGTAAGAGTAGGGGAAGACTCCAGTGTTCTAGGAAACCCAGGAAAGAAGTGGAGTCCTCCGAAGCAGTGTTGTCATCTCCCTCTGGTCTCCATGTTGCAGAAGAGCAGGTGCATCTCTCAAATCCCACTTCAAAAAGCAAGAGGGGGTGATGGTCATCGTGGGGGGCCCTTGTGGGGAGAAGCACTGGGTGTTATATGGCAACCAATTTGACAATAAACTATTAAAAAAGAAAAAATAAAAAAATAAAAAGAGATAAAATTTAAAAAAAAAAAAAAAGCAACTCTACCTGGGTGTCAGAGATTAGTTGAGAGCCTCCAATGATTAGCGCCTTCAGAGTCCACCTCAACTTTCAAGCTAGTGTCATACTGTTCTTGGATGACTTTGACCAATGTCTGAGCAAAGGACTGTTAAGATAACCTAGTCATGGTCTTCTTATGGTAGCCTCCTGCCAGTGAAAGGGCAAGATGGTATGGGGTCCTGGCCATTGCTGCCCATGCGGAGCTAGTTTAACAGACAAGGCTTGCTCTAGAGTGTCTCACTGTACCAGCAGTGACCTCCATGTCTGTATCTCAGTTGCCCAGATTGCCCCACCCATCCTGTTTCCACCCTGTTGGAGGAGGGAGTTGAGAGATGGAGTAGGCTTGGCAATCAGAGACTCCTCCCTCCCTCCCCTGCTCTTGGGATGTATGCTTTCTCCACTGTTCCCTCAGTGGGAGCTGTTCCCAGGACATAGTCTTGAGAGAGTAAGAGTGATCATCCAGAGTGAATGTGACTGAACCAAGTCAAGGCCTCTATATAATGTTTTAAGACTCTGGCAGGCAGATGCAGAGACCTACTCATCTTGCAACTGACCAGGACAGGCCTCAGATATACGTTTCCTCGCTTATTAAACCTGCTGTCTGCCAGTCTGGAGTGGCCAGCCTCTTTCTTCAGTCTCTCCTTGTCCTCCATATACTGAGATCAGGTTCAGATTTTACCCAGGAAGCTCCCAAGACTGCAAACCAACACTTCCTTTTCCTTTCAGATGTAGCACCCCTACTTTCATTCAGGGTCTGCTTTCTAGAGCATTCTACTGGCATTCCAGAACACTTGTCCAACCAAAGGCCATTTGCCCTGCTGGACTTCCAGGCTGGTCTAATTTGCAGTGTGACCTCTCTAAGTTTGTCAGAAATTAATAAATGGCCCTGGTATATTCTGTCTCATCTCAGCTCCCTCAGGATGCATTTCATGTCTGCCATGTCCTTCCCGGTCTCTGGCCTGGCAGTCCAATAACGCAATAGATATACACAGGCATGAAATATTCAAACGAAGTCCCAAGAAATGCTATTTCATAGCATCCATATATAACTTCTTAGGGGAAAAACTCTATTTAGCCTGGCTTGGATCACATGTCTATCCCTAAGCCATTGCTAAAAACTAGAGGATAGGGAGCCATGATTGATCAAACTCAAGACTCTGCATGGCTTTGCGGTTGCAGGTAGGGAAGTCCACAGTTGCTAGACCCAACACATATACAGGAAATGGGGAGAAACAGTCCCCAAAGTAACATGTGAGGGTGTGACCAGAGGAAAGAGGAAATGGGATACTGAGCATTCAAAAACTAAAAAAATACATAAATCCTCACCACCATTCCTTGTTCCCTGTCCTTAAGAGATTCAATATTTTATCACAGAGTTACTCATGAGCAGATAATTACGATAGCATGCAGTAGGTACTGTTGAAAGAATAGTCTCTACAAAGGAGAAAAAGACTAACTCTGGAGGTTGGTGAAGGCAGACCAGGCAGGGAGAGAAGTAAGGTAAAGCAATATCTCAAAAGCCTCCACAACGTTGCATCTCACAGATTGAGCAAAAGCTGGATAGAAAGACAAGACGGAGTACCATCCAGACGGAGGGGATGAAATCTGACCGGTCACTGAGTTATGAAACTTCATGGGGGAACATCCTCTGTCCCCTGAAGCCCCCATTGGAGCATCTCCACGGCAGGATGCTGTTTCAGAATGGACTCCACACCACACATCTCTAGCCCTAATGCACCCCTACTTCCCAAATACTTGCAGTTTACAGCAAATAAGAAGAAAGTGTGAAATTACAAAACCAAGCTGATCTGTTGGCTTCCCTCTCTCTTTGTTGCTATTTTTCTTGAATTTTATAGTCATGGCTTCATCCATAGGGTGCAGGTTAGTATTTCAGCCAGGTAAAGGAGAGATAATCATTCCATATGAAGAAAGAAGCCAGAGAACATATTAGGTGATATTAGCAATTATTAAACTTAGGAAGATTTTAAATATGTAGAATAAATGATCAGTATACTTATGTGTATTTACATATGTATACACGAAAGACTGACATATGTGGAGTATAAACATGAGTCTATTCATGTGAACAAAGTCTTTTCAATGCACATATATTATATATAATTATAATCACATATATATCATATTAAAAAGTCATTTTTCACATAGGGAGGATAGACTCAAAAATAAACATTTTGTATTATATTGAATTCTGTGCTTCAAAGTTTCCAATTATATTACCGTCTGACTATATCTGAACATTTATATGTTTTTAAATTAAACCTTTAGATTAGCTCTCACTGAAAATGAATAGAAACACAGAACACAAAATTAGAAAACTCTTCTTCATTTTTTGTACATGTAACTTTCCTTTAATAATCTCATGCCCGATAAATAAAATGCAGGCTTACTTCATCTAAAACTTTAGAAAGGCTGCGAAACTACCACAGAGGCTCAAGGTTGGCACTGCCCCCTGCTTATTTTTTTGTTGTTGTTAAAGATGCAGAAAGCCTGGACTTTAAAGCACAAATTTGCTTCCACCAGTCTCATGAATTTTGAAGCACCTCGTGCACTGTGCTGATTTCACATTGCAGAACCGTTCATTGCCGTAACCCTGACTCTCCTGCTACCATAGCAACCTGTTGGTTCAGACTGAATTGAGACTGTGGGATTAGCACTAAGGGAGAGAGGAAACGGGCTTCTGCCTTATTTATTTTTTAGTCAGTTCACTGTGCAGTGCCTATGAATGGAAAGACCAGGAAGGAATGATTCGGTTGTTTCTTTAAAAATCTATATTACATTTAACTCTTACTCTCATTCTTGCTCCCACAAATAAACATTAAAAAAATGCACCTGGATGGCTCAGTTGGCTAAGCGTCTGACTTCAGCCCAGGTCATGATCTTGCCCCCACTCTGAAGTTCAAGCCCCACGTTGGGCTCTGTGCTGACAGCTCAGAGCCTGGAGCCTGTTTGGGATTCTGCCTCACCCTCTCTGCCCCTTCCCTACTTGTGCATGCAAGCACACACACTCTCTCTCTCTCTCTCTTAAAACTAAATAAACATTAAAAAATTAAAATCTATATTACATTTTAAAAACGTTGTCTTTGTTAGATATTCATGTAAAGTGTAGAGTGACTTATTTATCATTGCATCATTGAGATGTAGAGAACAAATAAAATAAAAATTAAAGTTTTTATCATCTCATTGAAAATTCATTCTTAAAAAAAATGATGGGATTTGGCACAGTGTGTAGAAAGGACAAGCATATGAAATTGGAACTTGATCTCATCAGTTTTCCCTGAACTTTAGCATGACTTAGGATTTTGAGCTTAAAATAAAACCTCAAGTGTTGGTTTATGCCGCCTACAGACTTCTAAACATTTCAATTCCCATGAAATGGCCCCAGTTAAATTGGAACCCATGACAGATGGAATCAGAACTTGTTGCTTCATCACAAAGCACTTTCCTAAAATAGCTGCAGCCTGAGAAGTAATCCTGTTTGTAAATGGAGGGAAAGTGCTGTAACAACATGGTCTATTTTTGTAGAAATACATTAATGCGCATCCCTTATATCCCTCTTTCTACCTAATGTCTGATACTAGGTTGCAACAGTGCAAATAGTTAATAATAGTTGTTGATTAATTGATTGGGAAATTCTGTCTTATATCTAGAAACTACTTTGTTCTGAACACTGTAAAGCACTTCACACATTTTAGTGATAAATCCTTGCAATAGCCCTATAAGGTAAACATAAGCCCTATCTCAGATCCAGGTAGATTAAGTGTCTGGCCAAAAAAAAAAAGGAGCAGAGCCATGATTTTATTCAGTTTTGTTTTGTTTTGTGTATTAGCTTGAAATCCCCTTCATCATGTCAATGTTCCACTGTGTCAGGTAAGTCAGAGGACTTTCTAGAATTGAAATCTGAATGGTGTTTGAGCTTGGAATTGATATACCAGCCAACATTAGAGAAGCTAGATTATTATGTGGTGGTCCAAACTCACCCTGTAAAACACGTGTGAACACTTAGCTGTTTAACATAGCAAGCTCTTGAGCATCTCTAGATGTTAGGGTTAGAAAAATGTCAAGTAAAAAGGGTTGGGCTCTAGGATTGGGCTCAACCTCAATTTAAGGGAAATGTTAAATAAGATATTCTGTAAAGCGTAACCCATGGCAGCCTTCTGAGATTTCAGATGTGCTGACAACACCAAGGTCAAGGAGTCCTCTCAGATGACCATGTGGGATGCACAGTAAGCAATCCATGGCACTCATTCCTATTAAATGAGATGGGGGTACAGCAGCACATGCGCAGAGTCCACAAAGCACAAGACCACATAGAAGGTGCACTTAATAACATCTGCTCATGTATTGAGTAGCTCACTTGAAAGAACCAGAGGTTGGGCATTAATTATAGAGGATATTGAGAGGATATTCAGAGCAGATTCCTGACTTCAGAGCTTATAATTCAACAGATGAGACAGAGAGGTCAACATGACTAACCATGGCTATGTGGCCAACAAGAGATATAAACATTGCATGAAGGTGAGAGAAAATCCACTCTGGGAACTGAGAAAAAGGAGTAATCAGTGTGCTCTTAATGGAGGCAGCAGCATGTCTACTAAACCTCGAAGAAGGACTACAATCTTGGAAGAGTCCATCAGACTGAGGAAGCAAAAGCATCAAGGTATAAATATGTGTTGGAGCAACAGGAAGAAGCAAGTGGCTATTCCACCACTGTGATTTAAGCACAGAGTCTGTAGCCCATTCTTTGCCCCAGTTTTTCCTTCCCACCAACCACTCTTCCTAGTGATGTCCAGAAGTCACATCAATGATAATGATTAAAGAAAGGACTTCGGGGGGGGGGGGGGAGAGTCTGACAAAAGGACAAACCTCAAGGTTTGCATTTTTTACTCGAAAATGTCCTGAGAACAGTAGAGTGGCATAGGCATATGTAAATGATATGAAACTTAACTATACATACCATGTGGGTTTAACCATCCAGAAAAACTTGCTGAAGATTGTTTCAGTAAACCCTTTAGAAGGTAGATACTATCTGAACACTTGCAGACAAATCGGCATCTTTGTTCCAAATTGAAAGGCTTTAGCTCACCGGGAAAACTCCACTGGCTTTGCAGTCCCTGATCAAACCTCATGGGGCCTCCTAGCCTTCCAACCATCAAGAAATAATAGTCACAGCATAAATAGCATTAGCTGTAGTAGCTCTGTATTCATGCTGCCATAGCTTATGTCAGCGTGTGACTAATCTCCATAGCATTTCTAATAACAGTAATCTTTCTCTTCTATGGGGTACAATAACTATAATTCTCACCTATATTGATAAAAATACCAAAATAGCTATAATTTTGTAGTGCTAGAAAACTACGCCATCTAAGAGGATTGCCTAATCATGGCATAGGCCCTTCTGATGATGCTTAAGTTAAGTTGGAAAAATATCTGGACCCACTTGTCACAAGCTGACAACTTCTACCTGTCCCTTCCTGCTAAGTCACAAATGTAATTGAGTCTCTGGGCCCCTGCTATGTTCCCTTTAGGCAAAGATGAAAGAAAGACTTGGTAAAGGAGGATATTGAAATCTGGATCAGGAATTTTATTTTATTAATTTCATTCCATAAACATTTTAAATGGGCTTTAAACCTATATCAATGCAATAAAATTGTCATTTCTTTATTCTTTCAACAAGGATTTACCTTGTTTTACTGTTCAAGACTTTTGGCCCATATCCCCAATTCATTAATTTCATTGCTAACTAGTTTTTATGCACTTCTTATGTTCCAGTTACAAATCTAAGGAGCTAGAGGTGCAAGAATGGATAAACAAGCAATAGCTACCCTTAGGGAGATCACCGTCCAGTGGTGGAGAAGTGGACAATATATAAGATAACACTGTAATTAGGAATGCTACCTGCAGTACTCAGTAAAGAGAAAGAGTAAAGCAAGGAATGGAGACAGGGAAAGTGTGTATGAGTTGAAATTTGAGACAAAGTGGCATTGAGAAGTCAGTATTTGTATGGCAGACTTGAAAAAGGTAAGGGAGAAACTTATGCAGATATTTGAGGAAATAGCACTTCTGAAAGAGGAAACAGTGAATGCAAAAGTCTTGAGGTAGGAGTATGCTTGGCATATTCAAGGAACCATGAGGAGGTCACAGCAGATGGGAAAGAGGCCATAATAGGGAGAGTGGGAGAGTACTAGGAAATGGGCTCAGAGCCAGACCATATATATCCCTGTAGATCATAGCAGTAACTTTGGCTCTCACTCTTGAGTATCATCTGATCTGGATTGTAATTGGATCATCTTGGTTGCTGTAGTTAGATTGCAGTGAAAGGAGTGTGGAAACCAATAGGAGGATATTCTAAAAAAAAAAAAAAAACCCAGGTGAGAGATGATCAGGGTTTGTAGCATGTTGGTAATTAGTGGAAGTGGTAAGAAGATGGACTGTGGATATATTTTGAAGTTCAGACAACAGGATTGGATGCCAGTTCATGAATGACTTATAAGATAAAGAGTCAAGGTCTAAACCATGGGTTTTGGTATAAAGTCAGAAGGAAAAGTCTGTGAGAGGAGCTGGAAGTTTGTCAAGGAGTGAGAACCCAGGTCCCAGTTACATATGAGATACCTATTGGACATCCAATGGGGATATCATCTAGATAGTTGAACTAATGAATATGGAGTTCAGGTAAACATTATGGGCTGGACATACAGATTCACCTAAACAATGAGTGGAGACAAAAAAGAGAAGGATTCTAAAGTCTGGTGTCTAGCCTCCAATGTTCAGAGGGTGAAGAGATTAAAAAAGAGATAGTAAAGGATGAGAGGAAGAGTAACCAATGAAGTAGAAGAAGATCCATGCATGCACAGTGGCCTGAACACCAACAAAAGAAGGTGTTTAGATGTGCCAAATGCTGCTAGAACAAGTTAGATAAGGACTTGGAATTGATCGTCATACTTGGCAACATGGAGGTCATTGCTGATCTCAACAGGAGCCATTTCTGTGGGGAAGTTGGGGCAATAACCAACTGAAAGGAGTTTGAGATGTGAGAAGAGAATTTGGCTAAGTGCACACAACTCTTTAAAGCATTTTCTGTAAAGGGAAGAATAGACATGAAGCAGCAGGTGTAAGGGAAAGTGGGGTCAGGAGAGCTTTTTGTCTGCTTCTTTATTTGTTTTGTTGGCTTTGCAGAAGAAAGAAATTGCAACCTATTTGTATGCTGATGAAGATCATTCAGTAGAGAGGACAAAGTGGATGCACAAAAAAAAGAGAGAATTTCTGAAGCAAGGTTCTCAAGTAAGCAAGAGGGCAGACTTGAGCGCACAGATGGAAAGGTTAATAAAGACTTATGTAGTTACCCACAAGAAAGGAAAGCAGGGAATACATTGCCACAGAGCAGGCAGGTGATAAAAATGGAGATGGGAGTCTCTAGACCTTCTCTCATTTTTTTTCAGTGAAACAGGGAACAAGATAATCATGTGAGTATGGAGTGTGGACAAAGGGTTGAATATTTGTGGACCGAGGGAAAGTATGAAATTATTGTCAAAGAGCAAAAAGCCTGGGTATATTATATTTCTAGCACAGCATTGTTGACCATTTAAAGTCAGTAGGCATGAATTTAACGTGAAATCAGTCAACGTGGTTGTGTGTCTTTCTCCTGCTATGTTCGGTTGTGGATAAGAAGGTAAGAGTGGGTAAACAACTGGACTTAACTAGAATTCCTGTACTAACAAAGAAACAACAATGAAATGTGGAAGACTGAGGGCAGTTAATTAAGAATGTTTCCAGGGGAGCCTGAGTGGCTCAGTCAGTTAAACGTCTGACTTCGGCTCAGGTCATGAACTCACAGTCCGTGGGTTTGAGCCATGTGTTGTGCTCTGTGCTGACAGCTCAGAGCCTGGAGCCTGCTGCATATTCTGTGTCTCCCTCTTTCTCTGCCCCTCCCCAGCTCACTCTCTGTTTCTCTCTCAAAATAAAGACATTAAAAAAATATTTTAAAAAAAAGAATGTTTCCAGGAGTATAATGGTGTGCCACGAAAATTAAGATTTGCAAAGTGGGTAGTGAAGAATAAAGGGGATGGGAGAGAGTGGAAAGATGGTAGGATCCATGGATAACATTTCATGGGAGGGGGGTGTGGGGCATTATTGGAACTAAGCTACTAGAGGAAGTGCACTGGAAATATAGAAGGTAGGGTTAGAGTGAAATATTTAGGATTTAGATTTAGGGTAGGTCACAATTATTGGTTTAAAAAAAAAAAGACAGGGCCTATGAGTGCAAACATATGGTTTCTGTCCTTCTCTGCCTGGCTTACTTCACTCAGCATGACACCCTCAAGGTCCATCCACTTTCCTACAAATGGCCATATGTCATTC
>NC_043702.1:13810224-13911171 GCF_006229205.1 Suricata suricatta | reverse complement strand
AAAAAAAAAAAAGACAGGGAAGTAAACAGCTATTGGAGGATGGTGCCTGGAAAGGGCTGGAAAGATTATCTTCAGGGATCTTGAAATTGACATGTATTATGAAGGAGTGCTAAAAAGAGGGAAGTGAGTAACAGTTACTATCTTTGATGAGTGAAGGGAAATGACATGGAGAGGCTGATGAACCCAATATCAAGGAGTCAGAGATGGGTCCTTAATGAGCCCTGACATTCAAAGTACCAACTCAGGGGTGTCAGGGTGGCTCAGTGTCTGACTTTGGCTCAGGTCTCTTAAGTCTCGTGGTCTGTGGGTTCGAGCCCCGTGTCAGGCTCTGTGCTGACAGTTCAGAGCCTGAAGCCTGCTTCAGATTCTGTCTCCCTCTCTTTCTGCCCCTCCCTTACTCTCACTCTGTCTCTGTCTGTCTCTCTCTCTCAAAAATAAACATTTAAAACATTTTGTTTCAAAGTACCAAATCAATATGTAGTATACCTTAAATTTAAGCAATGCTATCTGTCAAATACATTCATTTTTTAAAGGCTATTATTCTAGATGTTCTGCATGTCCAATATTTTAGCATGGCCTTTACTTGGATTTTGTAACCCTCTATTTAATTTATGTTTTTAGTACATCTCATTTGAATTGGTTTTACTTTTACTTGCATCTAATTTTCATTATAATAAAGCTGTGTATTAATATACACCCCCTCAAAAAAGTTGAAAAATAAATGTCCCATAAGCAACGAAAAAGAGCAAGGAAGTGTTTCAGCAGCAACCTCAAAGAGGGGTAAGTTTCCTGTAGAGCAAGCACGTAAAGAGAATATTCAGAGAAGAGGTTGAACATGCAAGGAATTTTGCTGATGACTAGCCTTGAGTATCAAACACCATAATAGGGGCACCTGGGTGGCTTACTTGGTTAAGCCTCTGGCTCTTGATTTTTGTCAAGGTCATGATTGTCAGTTTGTGAGTTCAAATCCCCACTGCGCTGACATTGTGGAGGCTGCTTGGGATTTTCTGTCTTCCTCTCTCTCTGCCCCTCCCCTCCTCAGGCTTTTGCTCTCTCTCAAAAATAAATGTTAAAAAAAGGACATAATAAAAAAAGTTATAGAATATGGAAAAGAGTAAGAACTGGGGTTCAAAAAATTGATATACAAGGTTTAGGGGGGGTGCGTGTAGGAATGAGGAATGACTTGGAAGTTTTGTCATAAAGGGCAGAATCACATTAGTCCTGATTGTCCCCAAGGTAGGCTAGGGTGGACTAGCCATGAGTGCTAAGGTTGGTAGTGGGGACCTTGGCAAAAGCACAGAGATTGCTAAGCCCCCACCTGACTCCCGAGGAAGGTATGGACTGCTATGATGGGTGAGTCTTAGCACCCAGGCGGTTTCTTCCTCCTTGCAATGGGAGCCTGCAGACGGCATCTTTTTGGAGGGTTCAGGCTACTCCCTGACTTCCGCTGAAGGAGGCTTCTGGGCAGGGAAAGGAGTTGTGTTACTCTAATTCCAACTAATTTGTCATTTACATCCTTAAATGGTACTTCGAGCTTTCTTTCTTACGTTAGAGAGCAGTGTACTCAAGCACTTATGAACTAAAAATCTTTGGATCAGAAATTAGTCTGATGACTCAGTAGCTGGGGATACGGCAGTACTGCAAAAAGGCAGAGAGGCTTGCTGACTAGTGTTGGAGAGAAGTCAGGCAAAGAATACACATCCCAAATTAAGGTGGCTCCCGAACGGCCATTCCTGACGCCTTCAATGTCATGCTTAGAGAATCACGGAATTTCTAGTCTGAGACTTAAGAAAGAAGTATTATGTTGTGGCAAAAGGAGTACAGCATTTGACATCCCAGCTGGGAGACTCATCAGCTGTTATTACGTCAGTTAACTTGTGCTCAGTTCCTAACCTCTGGGCAGAATGTCCAAACATCACAGTGAGGGCATTTCTGTTGGGCAGAGACATGTGGCAAGTTCTCATTCCTGCTTAAGGATAGCATGGAAATAGTCACAAGGTTGATTTAAGATACTAGGAGTGACTTGCTGCATGAAACAGGAAGTTGAAGAAAATATACAAAGGGCAGAAGATATATGTGGACATCCACCAAGTATGACATATAGACTGTACCTAGATCTTAAACTACCAAAATATCCAGGATCTTTCCATAATACTGTCTACTAAGTTAGTGACTCTCTGTTTTAAAAGATTTGGGGTAAAGAATTGAGCATTAAATTATTAATTAGAAACACTATAGAATTACACAAACACTAGAATTACACAAAATTGTGTGATCATTAGAAAGGAGTCTGGGGGCACCTGGATAGCTCAGTCAGTTAAGCATCTGACTCCTGATTTCAGCTCAAGTCACAATCTCACAGTCTTGAGATTGAGCCCCACATGGAACCTTCCTAAGATTCTTTCTCCTTCTCCCTCTGCCTCTCTCTCAACCTCTCTCTCTCTCTCTCTCTCTCTCTCTCTCTCTCTCTCTCTCTCTCTCTCTCGAAGAAGAAGAAGAAGAAGAAGAAGAAGAAGAAGAAGAAGGAGAAGGAGAAGGAGAAGGAGAAGGAGAAGGAGAAGGAGAAGAAGGAGAAGAAGAAGAAGAAGAAGAAGAAGAAGAAGAAGAAGAAGAAGAAGAAGAAGAAGAAGAAGAAGAAGAAGACCAAAGAGAGAAGAGAAGAAAAGAAAAGAAAAAAAAGAAAAGAAGTCTAGACAAAATTATAAAGTAGAAAAACCTACACTCAGTGTTTTCCCTAAGGTATACAGGCTTTTTTATTGCCTTCTGACCATTCAAGGATTGCCTCCCCTCCCCACCCCTGGCATGTGCACACATACAACCATACACACAGGCGCGCGAACACACACACACACACACACACCACAAGTGCCCTCACATGGAAGTAACTGATACTGGGTCCTCATGAGCCTCTCACCATCCTGCCTCCAATGTCCCAACTCAGCTGACAGGGCACTTCCCATAGAGGCAAAGTAGTGAAGTGGTGAAGAACCCAGGTTTTGGTAACTCATAACACCAAGTTACTTGGGGAAACTTACTTAACCTTTCTGAGTTTTGCCTTTCCTGATGTAAAAAGAGAGATAATAAGAGACCCTTGACAGTGTTAGAGTACAGACTAAATGAGGTCAAGTGTTTAGTATGGTGCCTGATGCCTAATAAACATTCAGTTAATAGTAATTATTTATTTCATTGTTTCTTTTACAACTATGGTTAGTTTGTGGCTGTATATATTTTCTTGTGGTTGCTGTTTTTGCTGTTGTTGTTGATTCCCTGGTGATACGTTAGCATGCTGCCATCACTCTCTCAATGTGACACACCTTATAACAAGTAGACACTGCCTCCCACTCAGAACCAGCGGCAAAAGAGAGGGCCGTTGATGTTTTCCCCTGTGCTGTGCCCATTCACTCACCTGACAGTCTGGGGGTCCATTAGCCCCTCTCAAATCATATAAAAGAGGCATCAGCCTTATCTTCTGAAAACCAGAGTGATTTGGAATTAGATAAGTTGCTTCCAGGTCTGTAGTTATTTCTGATTGCCCTAAGCACAGTTTTTTTCAATGCTGGTTATGGGTCTGGAAGACTTAAGTGTATTTATTTATTTATAAATCAAGGGTACAAGGTATAACTGTGACAATAAAAGGCTTATTCCATAATTCATATATATGAGAAAAGCCATAGGCAAGCAATAAACACTGGGCTACTGGTGGATGTTGCCTTCTCTAAGCATGTAGCATAATAATACACTCACTCTCATATCTTACCTGGATTGGCTGTGGAAGGTAAGGAATTTCTCTTTGGGCCCCGTGGTCATTGTCTCTGGCTTTCCAGAATGAATAGTCCACAGTTGTCGAGAAATACCATTTATTAATCACACAATAGAAAAGACCTTATGAATAAAACTATATATTTATAACGCTTTATTTTTTTTTGATCCAGTACTTCACAAAACACTACAGACAGTAACAAAATAATTCAATAAATATTAAAAACTTTCAAGAGAATTATAGGATACTCTTTATAATATGTGAGCATCAACAATGCCACAGCCATTAAATACACTATTAAACAGTATCACACATATCTTTCTTGATTAAGGGAGATGATTAATTTTTTATCCAGAAGTCATAACATTGACACATATCCATACACAAGAGAACAGCTCAGAGTAAGTGAAGCAGATACCCCAGTGAAATGGAATCATCTGCCTTTATATCATTTAAAGATATTACAGTGTTAACAGGATAGAAGTCAACACACTAAAGAGAAATACTGGGGCTTTCTTGGGGCTGGAGGAAGAAGGTAGGGCAATTAATGAAAACGCTTACATATTTTCCATTGCTCTCTTAGCAATATGCTCCCTTCCCTTTTCTGCCTTTTCTTGGTTGAGGTATTCCAGCACTTTCATTAACAGATCTTCATCCAAGTACTGTCTGTTCGGGGTGTCATCATTCTTTGGGGGCCCCACAGGGAGCCTTTTGCTTACCGATGCCAGTTTGTCAGTCTCCTGAGAGCTACCTTGATTCAGCTGCTCTTTGATGGCCTGCTCAATTTGGTCTTCTTCCTGTAGGTTATCTTCAGGTGAGACTTGACTTGGAACTCGCTTCACCTGGTTTGAATTCATGATCTCGGGGTATTTCACCAGCATCCGTGCCAAGTACTCTCCTAATTCTTGATCCTTGTCACTCAGGTTTTCATATGCCATTTGTCTGTTCTCAGCATCTGGCATCCATGCACCTTTGGGAAGCTGGTTTGCTCTAGATCTTCCAGGACTGTAGGGGAGTCTCGGCACAACCTTCTCTCGATTATACTGACCAGAAACATATGGAGGCTTTTGGTTTGCTGCATTTTCCATCCCTAAAAGATTTAAAATGTCCTCAACAGTGAGCCCATCTGGTAGGGCCTGTGCCATAGCACGACTGGGTGTTTTGGAGTAGCCATTCTTGGAGAGCATTTTGTTTGGGAATGTATCTGGATGGTCTAAGTCAACCTCTGCGATGTCATCTAGGTCAACAGGAAGTTCAACCTCCTGCTCTGGTTCCACTGATCCATTTGGCTTCTCTCCAGTTTTGAGCATGTCAATTAAGTCTTCAGGTGGTATCTGTAAATTCCTTGAGATTTCAATCAGCTGATAAATAGACTGAGAATCAAGTGGTTTCTCAAAAAGCCTGGCTGCTCTTTCCCCATTTTGCCCATTCTGTGCCCTCCCACTGCCTGCAGCATTTACTAACCTTTTCATATAGGCAATTACTTTGGAGACATCATCTGAGAGTTGGTCTTTACTCTCTTTCTGGAGATCTTCATCTTGGAGGCCCAGCTGCCCTGAACGTTTCATTTCATCATTGATTTGATCATTTTTTTCAACATTCTCCTTGCTGTCTCTTACCTCTTCCTGGGTTTGACTCTCTATTTTTTCTTCTACTGGGTTCCAATCTTCTCCCCCAACCACATCTTCATAGGCAATGTTATTGGCCTTGTAGATATCATCTTCATCATCTGTGTAAAGTTTTTGTTCCTCATCGACTCTCTCACGCTTCTGGTTGTTTGGTCCTGTCAGTTTCCCTAGTTCTTGGAACACAGATTCTAGTGTGGCAAGACTTTGAGGAGTATATTGCTCCTCCACTATTTCATTTGTGCGTTTAAATGGGTTATCCCTGGAATTCTCTTCATACATAGGAGTGAATCGCATGTGTTTGAGCTTCCTCTCTAGCCACTGTTGAGTCTCATAATCATCAGGCATGTCCATTGGAAAGTTTTGTTCTGAATTCAAGGCATAGGGCTTTTCTTTGGGTGCAGACTGAGGCTCATTTTCAGCCTGTCTCAAAGCTTCAAGTATTATCCTCATCCACTCATCTTCACTCAGGGACTCCTTTGTACTTTCTGGCAAGCGACTTTCATCACCATTTTCTTTCTTCTGAAGAGGAACTGAGACACCTTGGTAGGGATTGTAGTCTGGGCTGTTTTCTTCTTTGTGAGCTTGTTGTCGGAGCTTTTCTATGTATTCCAAAGCTCTGATCATTTCAGGACTCGGAAACTTTTGGACATTTTCCAATCTGAGGTCTGGTTCCTTCTGAAGCAGCTGGTTTCGCTGAAATGAGGCTGCTTCATCTCCAGAGATGAGGAATATTAAAGGGATGAGAGACAGGGCTGCTCCAAGCCGGTGAGTCTTAGCTTCTGCCATGTTTGAAAGATGTCCTTAAAGCATAGAAAATATGAATTAACACAAATGGAGAACTAGACGTTACTATACCCAAAGAGGTAACTGATCATTGAGGGAAATCACATGGCAGAGATTATTTCACATTAAACTTAGGATGACTCTTTTCAAAAGCCGTAAATATTTCCTATTCAACCCCTCAGAAGCTACTGCAGGAAACCAGTGAAATTGTTACCCAACTACATCAATTTTGCATGGCATTCACTTGGTCAAAATAATAACACAAAGACTGATATGAGGTTTTATTTTTTAATTTGCAAACCATGTAGTTCATTTTTTAAGTTACATTGCTGAATAAAAAACTTCCAAGATGATTTTTAGTTCTCTTGTATAGCATTCCTATTAAAATCATTGGCAAAAAGTTAGTTGCCTTAATTTAAAACATGCATGTACACACACACACACACACACACACACACACACACTAAATGATTTCCTTAATGTTTTATCAAAAAACCATGCAGTTAGTTTTTGAATTGTCTATCTAATTTTGTTGTAGAGACACCACAGCAGTGACATTATATATGAGTAAGTAATACAGCACCTTAATATCAATCATACTGAATTTCCTTATGGAAGAATCCATTTATGTATATTTTTCAGAAATAACTTGTTCTTACACTGACACTAAACCCAACTGTCAGTTTTAAAAATTCTATACCTTAATAACCTCCAGAACATGGGTCTCCTCTGGTCACAGCTAGCAGTTTAACCTAGTCAAATTTCTTTCTGTGTAAACACACATTAAAATTAAAGTTTTAAAATGTCTGTGTTCCATATTTCTTCTAATGATTTTATTTGTGACTGTCTTGCAAAGTGCAATCATGGTTATATTTTTCATCAGCCTTTAAGAATACATAGTAAATAATAACAGATGCTTCAGAGAGAACATAAGTTTTCTTAACCAGTCTATTTCTGAACTTGTGAGTGTTCAGATTCAGCTTGACTTATGTCTGTGTCTATTTTGGTATGGACCTGTGAAATCTTAAATGACTCATACTGTTAGAAAATCTTAAAAATAACCACTATGTAACTCCCAATTTAGATAAACACAGACAATATGTTGAATTCTTCCTACTTAAAAATCTTCATTCATTTTTTTCTCCAATGCTTCATAATCTCACATATGAATTAGCAAGGGGGATTATTTTTATATGTTTACATTGGCATTGCTAACACTGAAAAACCATTTTAATATTTGAAATTTTGTTGTGAATAATGTAAGGAAAGCTCACAAGTTTGTTCATGATATCTTACTTGCATCATGATTTCGTATATATAAGCTAACTTTTATGGGTATGATTTTCTGTTGGCTTAGACATCAATTGTAAAAAATATTTTTCACTAGATAATTTTGGTATTGAATTAATACTTTCAGTTTTTAGACATAACATTTGTATTTAGAGAATGTTCTTTACCATAAATATATATATTTATTAAAATGATTCCCATTAGTCAGACTACTTAATTTACTAAAAGAAAAAAACCTCAAAGGGCATGCTGGAGAAAACTCCTCAAAAATTTACTATGGATTAATATTTCTATAAGAAATTGTAAATTTTAAAGAGTTGTAAGTTCCTAGATTTAAATAAAAGTACATTATAATTTCTTCTTTATATTATTTTGGGATTAATTTAGCTTTGATAATCTATTTCCATCAGTGGCATTTGAAATAGTAGTTTTAAGAATCTTAATGAACTTATTTTCTCTGAAACCATTATCCTGAAGTATTCTCAAAATATGAGTTATGTGTTTGTCCTTAAAATCATTGTCTTGGAGATGGGCTTTGCTGTGGAATTAGGGAAGAATGCTTCATGCACTTATTTAAACCACAGCCTGTTACATGCTATTCTGTGATCATTTATAAGGTTCATTTTGGATGACATAGTTCTTGCCTTTGAGTAAGACGCGAGGGATTTTTTTTCCCAGGTTACAGCTCTTCTATATACTGAAGATGGTTTCAACAGCTCTAGTATCCTATGTACAATTTGAACTAAAGCTTCATAAGCTAAAATGTCTTTTCTATTATAATTAGCCTGGAGCATTGACAAATACAGGTGGATATACCTAATGTGAGCAGTTCTACTAATTAAGATAGAGAAAAGAGAAACACTAGTCTGGTTAAATTTTTCAGCAAAATATCATACAACCTCTTTCAATAAAACATAACAATAATAGCTTACACAGTTATGAATGTTTTCCTCATGGAAATTCAATATTATCATCTCTCTGTAATTTGTGGTCACATCCAATCTATAACCCAAGATATTGCACTCTGAATAAAAGAAAAAGCCTCTACTCAGGGTAATTCTAATCTTATTTTCCTGGGACTAAGACTGGGGAATAACAATGTAAGCCCTTTCAGAGAGTATCAATTCAGAAAATAATTTTATATAATTTATTCATTTTGAGCTCTTGTAAGGTAAATGTCAAAGACAATAAGAAAAACTAGTTCCAAAATTGGTTGTCTCTGTGACTAATGTATTTAACAGCCTTTGAATGATTGGAAACCTACTGCTAAGAATATTAAACATATAAATTATATCTCTGGCTTTGTGTCTAGCTTTTAAGAGAAGAAAAAATACATTAAGGGAAGAAACAAAATATCAGACTTAGTTAAGTTTACATTAATATGGGTATTGACACTAAAATCCTTAACTTTTTCATACTTCTTACATGTTGTTATCTAAATAGCATAAAGGTTATAAATATCCAACCGCAAGTGGTAAACATCATAGATTCAGTTCTATACGTATGTATATATATATATATAGTGTCCTTGTATTGGTTGAAGAGCAGCAGGTTGCTATTCAGTTATTCTATAGATATAAGATTGCCAAACGGCCTTTTCCTTCTCAGCTAGGAATCAAGAAAAGAACACGCAATTTAGAACTTTCCAGTAAATCGAAGGAAAAACAGTCTTACTTACCTCTTTTTTATATGGCAGAGAAGGTCCACAGCATGTTCCTCCCAGTCCGCCTGGCGAGCTGCTCGGGCCGTTTCAGCACCCGGACAGCTCCTCGGCTTATAGGGAGACGCCGCGCCTGACTCCGCACTGCCACACTGACGTCACCCGGCTCAGCCACAAACCAGAGCATAGGCGAGTTTTTTCAAAGAACCAGAGAGAAAATAATCACTTTATATATTTAAGGCGGGGGGGGGGGAAATGCTGCATGCTTACGCCACCTGTCTTTTTGTGGCAAAAACTGCAGTTTTCTTTTTTCTTTCATCAAAATTTTTGAGACTTGAAACAAAATGCTCTACACAATTTCTCTTAGGAAGAACGAAATCTACCAGACAGAAGCCTAATTGAAATATAATCTCATCTATGTTCTAATATCTTGTGATAAGTGTTTCCTGTTGCTGTTGTTTTTGCCATTATAAAAAAGTTTTACCCCCAAGGACTTTTTTTCATCATTTGCCCACAAGGAAATTACATTATCATTCCCTGGTATACTCCGAAAGGAATGGAAGGCACGTTATTAATATGAAACGTCGTATTTTGTATCACGACCACGAGCAGTATTGGTTTTAAAATTGCATTTATTTGAATAAAAAATAAAGTTTTTTCTCTCTCTCTTTTTTATTTTTTGTATGAGAGTAAACTTTAAAGTTCTGATGAGTTGGAGTTTTGCTTTAGAGTTTCAGTATAATTTTGAAGTAGGTATTCATAAAAGACCAGGTCTATTACTTGATAATTCTATATGAATCTGTTATTATCTTTTACAATACCTGTCTCAGAAATGGAAGCTCAGGAGTTGAGCGTTAATGAAAATACTTCCATTAAGTAAAAAATGGATTCTTTTACTGTTAGAGGAAAATGTGACACATATGTAATGAAAATTCATTTGTAATTGAGAGGAAGTTGAGTTACAAATATTTTTCTTTTTCTATGGAATCAGATGAATTGAATACCTTCCATACATGTGACCAATCCAGGGAATAATATAGTAATTAACTCCCAACCTCTCAAATTTGTAATTCATGACCATTGCTCTGCTTTGCCAAATAATATGATTATATATTTTAATAATTCATGTAAGTCTAAATTTTTAACTATTTTATTAAAGATGTGAGTTTCCTAAAAACTGTATGTTTTGAAATATACTTTAAGTATGAAAAGAATCTTGCTATATAAGAGATGCCTTTATATTTTTGTTAAATGAATAATCAGCCACTGATTTATCCATTCAATAACTTGGAATGCCTATTAAGTGCCAGATACATAGATGAATTATATACATATATATTATAGCTTTATAGCACATCACATATATGGCTATATATATATACTTTTGAGGATCCTTTAGTCCACTGGGGATGACAAACAGATTATTTTGACATAAATTGAAAAGCACTAAGAAAGAGGTTACCCAGCAGTGTTTGGGAAGCATTGTGGACAGCCATTTTGTTCTTTCTAGAAATTCAAGGGAAAAAATTTATGGGTAAGAAGCTTCCTAAGAAAAGAAGACATTACTAAGGTGTTTCATTATAAGGTTTAATTAAAATGATTTCTAACTATGTTAGGTAAACCAAAGTACTCTTGAAATCCTTGAGGAAATAGGAATAGTTTAAAATATTTGGGGGGGGCGGAAATCCTTGGGAAAAATAACCTTGATTTTCTCTCCTTGCTCTCCTAGTGAAAATATTTGATTTTTCTAAATGACCAGAAGCACCATCATCTGTTGATTGACATAGAACTCATACAGGCTCAGATGGAAATCCTATGGTGCAAATTCATCCAATAATTTTATGCTTCATAATGAGTGTTTAGAGCAAGGTCAAGTGCTAAATTTAAAAGAAAAGATTGAAAATCTCATTTCCCAACTACCATCTCAATGATTGCAGCTCTTTTGCTTATGTTTTTGTTAGTTTTACACATAAAAACATTTTCTGTAACCTTGCCAAATATTTAAACCACTCTGAGTTTGACCTAATTTGCTTTTCAGTAGCTCTGTGTAACCAGCTACACTAACTAGTATCAATCCTGCCCCAGAAAATTCTGCAAGCTGACTCTTAAGGGGTTGAATTAGTTCAACACATGTCTTAACAGCTCTCAAGGAAGTCACTCTTGACCAGGCTAGTACATAAATATGGAATTGAGCTTTTTTTGGTAAGCACCAGAAACTAAGGTCCTACAGTCTTTCCTGAGGTTAGTCATCCAATATCCATCCATATAAAACCTCATTCAAAACCTCCAAGTAGAAGTGAGATGTTAGGGGCAGTGCTGGGGTGGACTGGCTGCATCAGCTACAGGTGTGGGTAGATTAATGAGCCATATGTGGGTAACTGAATTCCTGCCTCTATATGATACTGGGATATTGAGTTCCAGTACGTTCCAAGCACTGTAATTGGAATTCTACAACCTAATTTAATGCTCATGACAGTTGCAACAGATAGGTATTTTTATCGCCATTTTGCAGATGATGAAACTGAAATTCAGAAATTAATCAGTTGGCCACTGTTTCCTCACTCATAACTAGTATGATTTGAACCTAGTTCTTTCCAAAGGTATTTCCATAATAAAGACTGATTAGACACTCTGCCAGGTTATAAGAATAGAGAAATGAATATGGCATGAATCCAACCATTAAAAATCCAAGCTTACAACATAGTCACTTTGACAAAAATCCTTAGAGGTTGTCCCAATTGCTTTTTTTGGTCATTGTTCAGATGGCCTACTCCCAGACTCCTATCTGGAGCAGCAAAAACAGAAAACAAGAGTCAACATTAGACCATTCATTGATGCTATGTGGCATTAATGTCTTCTAAACAGGAGAGTAGTTGTTGGATTTGAAATATTCTGTTCACCAGTAGGCTATGTTCTATAGATTTTTCCATTTTTTAATACTTAATATCTCTCTAGAAAATATTAATTTTTGCCACTAGTTTTTGTTCTAAAAAACTATATTCTCAAATAGAGATTTATTTGAAAAAGTTAAAATGTAATATATATAGAGAAAGCACTGTTTTTGTTGACATGAAGTCTTTTAGAGCATAAACAGTGTATTAGAGAAAACCTATAAATCTTTTTATTACTGAGCCTGAGATAAAAATCATTTTAAATGTTCCTTACAAAATTTTAATTTTCTTTTAAGTCCAAATTGCCAACTATCATTGCCTCCAAGAAACAAAGCTTTATATCTTGAACATTTTCAAAATAATTGTGTACTATGCATGATAATAGCTTTTACTAAATTAGCTTGCATGCTTACCATGTGCAATTAAGATCAAGGCAATCATTCACAATTCAAATCTAAGTAATTAGAATGGGCTAACTTGTTTTTATGATCAGATTTTCTTAAATCTTAGTCATTTCATTCTTTGTAATTCAATTTCATATTTCATTTAGACCAGACTTCGATTTTGTCATTTGTGCAAGCAATCTTTGTAATCCCTCAATTTGAAATGTATTTCTCCTCCACTCCATTACACTTCCCATTTTGTTTCAATTTATATGAAAGCAATTTAGAGAAGCCAATGTGTCTTCTTTCTCCTCTTTCTCTCATCTCCTTACCCCCTGTCTCTTAATTCCCTCATCCTTCTTTCCCTTGGAAGATAAGACTCATGGTGGAGTCCCATCTGCCTCATGTATGACCTGAGGTCCTTCAGCATTTGCCAGGGGAAGGGGGTGATCTGCAGGGTCTTCCCAAGGTCCCTGAAGGTCTGGGCTGCTTCTCATTGTTCATTCCTCACATGTCTGCCTCCCTTCTCTTCTGTTTACTCCTCCTTCTTTATATTCCTTGTTTACTCTTTGCCTCCTTGCTTCCAAAATTTATTTAAGCTTCTTCCTTTTAGTTATAGGATACTTTCTTTATTAATAAATGCTCCTGTCATAAGATGACTTTTTTTTAAAAAATTATCAAAGAAGAATGAAATGTTTTACTACTTCCCTTGCAAAGGAAGAGCCTGCCAAATTGCTTTCAGAGAACATATAAATCAGAAACTGGGTGCACTTAATGCTGTAACTACCTAGTTTCTCAGACAAAATCCACTAGTTCTAGGAGGCAGGAACTCTGTTTTCTACCACTGTACCCTCACACTGACCCCATCACTGTGGACATAATGGCTGGCCAAAACGATGCTCTGTCATGAATTGAGTTAAGATGTCCTCATTCTTACTGTCAAGCCCCATTTTGGAATGTTTTCATCCTCTCAGAGTGTGGTTAGCCGAATGAACTCCCTTATTCATGTGAGCTCCAGACACTGCTAACAAATTATGTTGAGATTTTTTTAAGGAGAATTTTCTTTCACTATATTTTTCTACTCTTTGCCTTATTTTGTAAAACATTATCTTGGTATTTGAGTTAAAATTTGAAATTTCACATAGGAAAAATGAGCCATTTATAATTCTAGTATTTGTTTATTCTTTGTTTTTAGGGGTGGTGGTGGTAGTGGTAGTAGTGGTGGTTCCCCTCCTCCTCCTCCTCCTTCTCTTCCTTCTTCTTCTCAAAGTACCACATTGCTAGTGGCCCTAGATAAACTAGGTAACATTTAAGGCCTCTTCTAATCCTGTGACACTGTGAAATGGGATTTGGCTGTGAAATTATTTTTGCATTTGCCTACTAGATACTAAAATATGGTCTTTCTCATAAATCCTCAATGATAGCCACTTAAATAAATTTAGGCTTTCTCTTCCAGTGCCTTTGGATTCTAGAACCATCTGGTGCTTGGAGGAAAAGAAAGTACCATTTCCTTAATCTAATGCCATGCATGTCTGAGCATCTGCTCCCTCAATGAATTTTTGGGAAAAGAAGTTTGTGCACTAGAAGTTAATTACTTTGTTTAAAACAACACTGAATGTCTCAATCTTTCAGATTCTCCTGGCATAATTGTTTTGTGAATCAACATTTTGAGGGCATACATGCAAACATTTTAACAAGGATATTTTCTGTTTGGAAATAACCCAAGTACACATTCTATGCCTCCTTTTAACCAGAAGCCCAAGGAGATGCATGAGAGTCTTCAAGGTCAAAGTTTAGCATCTTTATGGTCAAGGTTAGCATTTTGTGTTCAGGACTCCCACTGATTCACCAGATGACTTTCACAGTCCACTTAGTCCTTTTGTGGGAGTTCAGAGTGCTATTTTGGTAAAACGAGTCTATCACTTCTGGAGGTAGGCCCTCCCATATGTAACATGAAGTCGGGAGTAAAAAAAGGCTCCCCAACCTAAAATCTCCTCCCCCAAAGAAAGCCACTGAGGCTGTATTCCACATCTCAGACAATTTTTTTTTCCTTGAACCTTCAGTATGGAGTCTGGGAATCAGCACACAGATCAAATCATCTACTATTTTGACACTGAAGAAAGGAAGATATGCTACAGGTAGGGTGATTTACAGTGACAGTAATTCTCTCTTGGTTCCAGATCAGCAACATCAGCATCACCTGGAAAATAGCAATGCACATTCTCAGACCCCATTCATATCTATTGAATCAGAAACTCTGGAGATGGGTCCTAGTGAATGAGGTCCTATGACCCCCTCTAGGTGATTCTAATGGATACTAAGTTTTGATAAACACAGTTACAGCATAAGCGGACTATAGGGTGGACCCTGAGAATCCTCAAAAGCCAGAACAAAGACTGTAGACTAGAGATAAGAACCCTGACAATGGGGAAAGTGGGGGCAAAAAAATTGAAGTAAAAAACAATAAAGAGAGACATGATTGATAAAGTTCCAGTTTTGCTTTAACCAGACCCTTTTAGAGGTTCCTTACTAACTCTAAAGTACGTAGAGTCCCACAAGCAAACATTAGCAGAATGAAATGCATCTGTACCAGTGGTCCTTTGTGAGTATTTGAAGAAGTTGCTTCAGCAGCTTTAAACAGGGGGAAATGAAATATCCCCATTATTGCTGCCCAAGGGACTTAGAACTAGAGGCAGTGACTCCAGGGCCATTTCATATATCACATCTGATATAAAGAAGAACACTAAAAATGTGACTTGTTATAAGAAATCATAGCAATACTACAGTAAATTTGATTCTCTGTCTCCACCAAAAGATATGGTATTTCCATACCTTCCTTGGATGGCATCGTAAAATGCTAATTTTTCCATTTCCTATATCTTTAAATTTTTCTCATATCAGAACTGTTCATTAAACATAAAACTAGATTTAAATGTAAATACATTTGACCTTTTCTTCAGCTTTTCTAGAGACTTGCTCACCAGTCCATGATTTATTCTTATTATGAAAATGCTACTGACATTTGTAAAGAATACCTTTTCCTTTTTCTCAACTTAAAAGGATTTCATTTTAAATTGAATCTTGGGAAAAAAAATAAATTGAATCTTGAATAAATACAGTTGAGTTTATCTGAGTACAAACTAGCTTATAGATTATTATGATTGGAAAGGCACACCTACTCTGACCTAGTCTATTACTTCCATCTATTCTGTCACATTTCTAACAAATACCTTGCCAGCATCTACTTAAATACCCCCAATGGCAAGCAACTCATTACCTTCTAATGCCACTTGTTCCATCTTTGAACAACTTTATTATTAAATTTTGGGTTTTGTCCCTTGTACTGGCCTGAAGTATGCCCTTTTGTAGCCTTTGCAGCAGATGCCACAACTTCAGGGCTCTGCAGAGCTGGTCTTAGTCCTCTTCTTTATGATGAGGATTGTGCCTCCCCATTTCAGTGTTCAAGTGAATTTTCTTCATGAGCCCTGGTGCTGGTCCCCCATCCCCAAAGCGCATCTCTGTCCTAATTCAAGACTCCAAATCCATCTAACTCAGCGCAAACATCCTGTCTCCCAGTCCCTCTCCCTGGAAAATCTCCCCGACCCCACTGCTTCTCCCATTCAACCTCTTACTTCCAAGGAAGCCCAGTTACCGTCTCCCCTGGAGAAGCTTCTCTGACTTCCCTGACATGGCAAATTCAGTCCAGAATATTCTCTCAAGGGCCACATAACTTTCCTGGTTAGCACCTACTGTAGTTGTAAGGTAGCATTTATTTGTAAGATTCTTAGACTATTCTCTTCCCCGTTGACTGTAATCCCTTTGAGGACAGGAGGTCAGGGATCTTGTTTTGTTTCTTTCACTCTATACCCCAAAGCCATCCAAACCAATCTTAAACATACATCTACAAAGAAACATATCAAGACCCAAGCTGACCCCATGCCTTCCCAATCTCTTATCTCCTCCTCAATGACCTCACGTGATCAATAATAATCTCTGACCCTCAGTTCTAACCATAGAATCATAATCTCCTTAGCTCATTCCTGCAGTCCCTCAACCCTCTTCTTCCCTATCCATTCCTAATTCTCCAGGTTGCTTCTTCCTCATTTGTCCACTTCCACAGCCTCTTCACACCCCCTTATGTTTGGTCTTTCTCAGAATCTCTTCACAACTTCTCCAGTGTTTATCACTAATCCCCTTTCTCAAATGTATTTTTTCCCCCAGGAAGTTGGTAACTTAAGGGAAATAGTTTCTATTTCTATTCTGAGCCAGCACTCAGAAAATACTATTGATTGAATAACTGGAGTGCTTGATTAAAAAAATAAATAAAACAATTTATATTAATTGCCTACTAAATGGAAACCACAGGACTTTATCCTTAGAAATATAGTAGCAAATTATCTTTCAATATTTTTCCATTATGAGTTTCCTTTGCTCAACTGGTACCAACTGGGTTAACCTTTCCATAGTTCAAGATATTTCACTGATTTTATTTTATTTTTTTTATTTTTTTTTATTTTATGTATGTATGTATGTATTTATTTATTTATTTATTTATTTATTTATTTATTTTGCTTAATGTTCTCCCATACCTCTCCAGTCCTAACTTCCTGGGTTTTCAGCTTCAGTTATGCAAACTTCTCTACCAGAAGGTATACTTATTCTCATCAGACCCATGTTCAACCATGTCATTCTTTTTTTCTTTCTTTCTTGTGTGTGTGTGTGTGTGTGTGTGTGTGTATGTGTGTGTGTCCTGCTATCTCAAAGGCACACATCATTCTTCTTGCCCCAAAAATGGTCTACCTCTCTTCTCCACCATTTTGACTCTTTAAAAAAATATCAGTTTATTTGTCTCTTGGGCAAAGCCTTCCTCAATCAATCTGTACCCCCACTGCATGCAGTTACTCCCTTTATTAAAGCATAGATTTTTAAGGTGAGGTCCATTGAATTCAAATGTTTAAGTACATTTAACAGATGTTAAATGAGTACAGATGTTCAAATGAGTATGTAATCTTAAAATTTTTGTTGTAACTCTTAGTACTATTAGTGCATATTTCTAATTTTCCTCTCTTCTGGCCATATGATATAACTACACCTCTTGGACTCATGATTGGGTGGTACCTTGTGACAAGTTCTAGACTATAAGCTTAGAGCGGACCTATCACAAAGTTTACTCTCCCTCACCACAGTGACAGGCAAGGTTTGGAATCGTGGCTGCCCACACAGCTTGGTCCCTTAGTGACTGACTGCAATATGGAGTGTTGCCTTCCAGCCCTTTCAGTGGCTTGCAGTGGGAGCAAGAAATAAAATTGTTTTAAGCAATTAATTTGGGAGGATTGTTTGTTACTGTATCTCACTTAGCCCAAACTGACTGATACAAATCTTGATGTCAAGTGGTTTAAAATATTACTACAACTTGAATTACAGTGATAGTCTAATCTATAGAACAGTGAGATAAATTGGCAATGAGGATTTTATCCTGCTTTCCCCTGGGGGCTCCTATTATCAAAAGAGCCAATCAGAAACATCTATGTTTCCCAAAGTATAGAATGCATATCCACATCATCATTGGAAATGATTTTATGTCAGGCATAGACATGGCAAAAGTAAAATTGAATTACATAGTCTGAAATGTATTCCTTGTACCATTCGCCTGGTTATATAAAGATAAAATTTTCAGTTGGGGGCTAGTATGTTTTGAACAGTTTCCCAACATGTGAAAATCTTCTTTTTTTGGCCTTAGGCTCAGGGCTTTTTATAGGCTGCAGATCGAAACAGAAATTTATTAACATCTCTATATTTTATTGAATTTATGGTTTGGGCTGCCTATTTATGTAGATGATTAAAATTTTAAGTTGAGGCAGTGATACAAACTTCCTTTTGTTTAGGTTTAACAAAAGACTCAGTATAGAAAAATATTAAGAAAATAGAAGTAGAGATAATCCTTAAAGAGAACAAGATAATTCTTAAAATGACTAATTTTTTGGAACTTTCATGTTACATTGGAGTTCAACACTGAGTGGCGCTTAATCTTCATTTTGGGGTCCAGAACTATTGGTTGTATGTCACATCCCTCTCCCTTCTTCCCATCTCCAAAAATGCTATATTCAATAACAAAAAAAAAACATCATTTAAGTTTTAAAGATGTTTTAGTTCTGCAGTAAAATTTGCCTCAAAACAAATTCAACAGGGAGAAGTTACCTATGGTGGAAGGTTCCTGTCTGGCTGTGTGACCACAGGCAAATTACTCAACCTTTCTGAGCCCCTGTTTCTTTTTTTTTTTTTAATGTTTATTTATTTTGAAAGAGAGAGAAATAAATAAGATTTATTTATTTTTAAATGGTTATTTTTAATGTTTATATATTTTCGCGCGCCAGTGAGCGGGGGAGGGGCAGAAAAACAGGGAGACACAGAATTCGAAGCAGGCTCCAGGCTCTGAGCTGTCAGTACTGAGACCCTCTGTGGGGCTGGAACTCAGGAACCGTGAGATCATGAGCCCAGTCGGACACTTAACGGACTGAGCCTCCCAGGCGCCCCTCTGAGCCCCTGTTTCTTAATTTGCCAAATGACGTGATATTACCCGGCATAAGAGCCTAGAGAGTTGCTGCAAGGGCCCTATTATATAACAGTTGTAGAGATGCTCTGGAAAGTTTGAGGCCCCCTGCAGATGATACTGCAGGATTATCCCTCACCTCCCAGGCCCCGGGAATTCACTGACACCGGGCTAGCAATATCTGAATTTCGAAACTGTAACCAAGCTAAAAGATCACGTCCTTTATTTCCACGTGATTAGAATTGCTTTCGAGGCGCCCCCGCCAGCAAAGGCGTCGCCCCCCACTCCACCCCCTCCCCGCCACTGGAATGAGAAGAGCGGAGGCAAGAGCCTGCGTAGCTGCGGGCACCGAGTTCCGCTCTCCAGCCGGCGGAGGTGGAGTTTCTTCTGGGAAGCTGCTTCTGCCCCAAGCAGTCTTGATTGACTTCAGCCCTGCGTGGCGTCAGACGGGTGACTTGAAAGTCAAAACACATGCGGCTACAGGGAATAAGACGTGAGTCATGGTCCGCTGGGGCGCAGAGGCTCGGCGGACCGGCAGCAGATGTGGATGGAAGTGAACACCTCATTTCAGGCGCGCGCCGCCGCCGCCGCACCCCCAGGGCCAAGTTCACGGTTTAATCATCAGTCTCCGGGCGCAGCCCGGCACGAAGGCGTGCGGCGGAAGCAATCTGCACATTAGGCATTCATGGAGGCGCGGCCAGTCATTACATTCATCCCCTAGCTCTGTCCTAATGAGCCTCAGGAACAAGGCTGAAATGTCACGACGCTTGAGTGTCCAGAACATGATGCTGAAAATGCCCCAACGCAGCAGCCGCGGGTCAGAGGAGCCAGGGGGCCGCTCAAGCAAACCCCGAAGGCTCCCAGCCATCTCGGCTGCTGCGCCAATTAGTCCCCCCCCCCCCCCCCCCCCCGCCGACTCTGAAATCTCTAACTTGCCTGTGTCCGTCTCACCAATACCCATCAGCTAAAGTAGGGTTTGGGGGTCTTTTAACAACAGCAATCAAAAGCCCAGAAGATAAAATCCTGCTTTTTCTCCGACAACAGTGAATCCCTTCCTTCTGAACTATGCTTCATTACTCTTCATCTTAGCCCAAAATCAAGAAGCCTCCATCTATTAAAAGGAGAGAGATGTGTTAATGGGCACATTGCGGCGCCAGACTGCCTGGGTTTGAAACTTGCCTCTGCCACTCACTAGCTGTGGAGTCCTGATCGGGTTATTCTCTCTGCTTTTGCTTTCTCTTCCATAAAATAGAAACTACCATAGTACGTCTGGGTCTTATGAGATTCAGTCAGAACAATAAACATTCAATAAATGTAGTGCTATTATTATTAGCAAGCATTTATTGGATATTTTCTTTGTGCCAAGCATTGCATTAGGCATCCGTGTCCCAACGTGATTAAGATTCGAGGGCAGACCACACAGAGTCTAGTGGGAGAAAATGGCTTTTGGGGAAACCATCTATACAAACCTAAATGTGATGGGCTGTCATAAATATGTACTCAGGAGCAGGAGAGGAGATCTTGATTAATTCTGCGTAGGGGGGATGCAGATGATTCCAGGTAGCAGGGAAACCTTGAACGTGGCTGTCTAAGATGAACGGAAGCCGCCAAGAGCAGAATAGAAGCATTTGTTTCATCTTAACCTTCCAGGCGGTGGCAATTTTACACACTGCTTTCTTCAGTTGTCCAAAATTCAGGTTGGACGCACACCCTACACACGACTTAAGTCACATGAGAGGCACAGGTGTTCTGAAACCTCATCTCAAGGTTCAGAGTCTCTTTTGCTACACTTGTGTTCTTCCCAAAGACACTGCGTGCTCCAGAGGTTAGCTGTCTCCCAAACCCAAAGATACTAAGCCTAGTAAAAGAACAGGTTGAGGGGGCACCTGGGTGGCTCAGTCCCTGAACCATCCCACTGCAGCTCAGGTCATGATCTCATGGTTCGTGGGTTCGAGCCCCATGTTGGTCTCTGTGCTGATAGCTCAGAACCTGGAGCCTGTTTCGGATTCTGTGTCTCCCTCTCTCTCTGCCCCTCCCCCTGCTGTGTCCTGTCTCTCTCTAGCTCTATAAAATAAATAGATGTTAAAAATTAAAAAAAAAAAAAGAATGGTCTATTTTTTAAAACAAGAAAGACACTTACTGAAGGCCAAGATTTTCTCTATTGTCAGGATATCCTGGACTTGGGTCTTGAAATTAGGATCTTATAGCTTTTATCAAGTAGCCACAATAGGACAACAAGATAACCACTTTTTATAATTCTTGGATGAGAAAAGTTAGAGTAGGACCTATTAACCACACACCATAAGGAAGGCTCAAATGGAAACAGGAACCCTTTTGCACTGTTGGTCGGAATCCAAACTGGTGCAGCTGCTCTGGAAAACAGTATGGAGGTTCCTCAAAAAATTAAAATCGAACTACGCTATGATCCAGCAATTGCACTGTTAGGTATTTATTCCAAATATTGAAAATGCTGATACAAAGGGGTACATGCACCCCAGTGTTTATAGCAGCACTATCGACAGTAGCCAAAGTATGCAAAGAGCCCAAATGTCCATCCACTGATGAATGGATAAAGAAGATGCGGTGTATATATGCAAAGGAATATTACCCAGCAATCAGAAAGAATGAAATCTTGCCATTTGAAACAACATGGATGAAGCTAGAGTGTATTATGCTAAGTGAAATAAGTCAGTCAGAAAAAGACAAATAAATGATTTCACTCATATGTGGTATTTAAGAAACAAAACAAATGAACATAGGGGAAGGGAAGGAAAAATAAAGTAAAATAATAAGAGAAGGAGGCAAACATAAGAGACTCTCAAACAGAGAACAAACTGAGGGTTTCTGGAGGGGAGGTAGGGGGAGGATGGACTAGGTAGGCGATGGGCATTAAGGAGGCATTTGCTATAATGAGCACTGGGTGTTATGTGTAAGTAATGAGTCACTAAATTCTTCCCTCTGAAACCAATAAAAAAAAAAACAAAACAAAAGGAGAGCACAGATGAGATGGATACAATTATTGGTTACAAATGACATCTACTCTGGAATTCACAGAATACAGCACAAGTTTTGTTTTGTTTTTCTTTACAAGTTCAGTCAAATCCCATTCAATTCAATAAGTATTTATTGAAGATTTACTGTCTGCTGAGTGTTAGGCGCACTACTATAGCTATAACACAGGGAGCAGAAAACCACACATACAGACACACACATGCACACACACACAGTTAAAGTAAGAAATGAAGCAAACAGTACAGTTAAAATAGCCAATGTTAATTAAGTTTGCTATGTGTCAGACACTTGACAATGACTATCCTTACAACTAGCTTATAAGTCAGGGACTATTATATGTTGAACTATCTGAAATTGTAATTTTTATATTGAAAATAAACAATTTTCTGTGATTCAAACTAATATCACCATTTTGTTGGTGCAGAAGCCGAATCTGAGGGTGTGTCATAGAAAAACACAAGTGACCTGTGGTCAGATTAACTGAGTGTGATTTGTGACTATACCTCTTAATATTATTTCCTACCCTACAAGGATTAAATGGAAAGCTGTAATAAATGTAAAGTGCCTGGTACATTATGAGATCTTAAGAATTTTCTATAGCAACTTGTTCTTCCTTAAGGGAGATAAAGAAAACAGATTGACCCTGTTTCCTAGGCAATGAGGTGATTGGGGTTGAGGACTCAGCCTCCTGGTACCCTGGGCTGAATACCAGATCTGACCCTGCTTGCCCCAGTTCCAGAATCTGGATATACAAACGAACTTGAAGGTAGTCCTTTACCACAGGGCTAGATGAAAACCCCTCCCCACCCTCAAAAATTATCCAAAATCAATCATGAATGCCAAGAAACTGGACAAGAGAGAGATTCTGAGCAAGTAGCTAAAGACTGATGGGTAGAACCTGAAGCAGTCACTGAGTTCAAGGTCAGAAAACTTGTGAGGGAGGCCCACAGTTTCCGGAGACTTGGGATGAGCCTGCTGATTTTGATTAAAGTAAACACTGAAAAGCTGACAGAAACTTCTGGAATGGAGCATGAGAGAAATATAGAAAGTAAAAGGGATAAAATGTCAAAAGCATTCCATTGGTTGTGGCATTGATGGTCATTTCCCAGAAGCCATGGCAATGGAAAGCTTTCCAAACACTCCCCAGAAAGCTTCCTCCACGATTCTCTTCTCTTTGCTACCCCAGGGCTAGCGGGGCACCTGGTGACCCTGCTGGATGGTTGTAGGAACCCTCCATCCCCTATTGGTCCCGAGATCACAGCTTTCCCCTGAGTAATCTCACTATTCTATCCCAACTGAAAATGCGATCAGTTAAGTGAAGTAAATTTAAACCTGAGACTTTGGTGATCATCTTTTAAATAAGTAGAATCCCCACTAACAAATCTAAAGCTAATTTGGGGATTGCTGGGACCCAGTTTTGCATAATTAGGTCTTACATAGGCTACATGGTGTGTTCTGCCTCAGCCTCCCACATCACTCCATTAATCTTGGATAAAAGCAATTCCCTCCTTCAAGAGCCACTATTAATTCAGGAGGTTTTAACTAGAGGTGCAAAATCCAACAAGATAGGTATAGGCTTTACTGCATTCAGATTTACAGCAATTTGTGACAGTCTGTTCATCGTCTCTCATGTAATTACATGTCACCATCAACTCAAAACAAGGTCACAGAGCTTTTTCTTTTCCTTTTTTTTTAATGTAAAAAGGAAGTAGCACTTGTCTGGGGGCCCTACTCCTTCTTTGGCCCTACACAGTCCTATTTCTCCATGGCTGTGTCTCAAGTCTCAAGCCTTACATCCCATGAGCACCAACCATATTGAAACTCAAGTTTCTTGAAGTCCTGCTCTCGGATAGAGCCAACCCGCAATAATGACAGAAAGCGCCATTTGAGTAACCTTCCATTCATGTATCCATCCAGTCATTTGCTCATTCATCAAATGTTTATTGAACTGATTGAATTATTCAAGAAGGAATGAGCTGTCTTCTCTGCCCTCTTAAAGCTCACAGGCTGGTGGCTGTGAATGAGGGAGTTTGCATGGAGGTGGGGTGAAAGAGGTACATGCATAAATCATTGTCTGATAAAACAGAATAAAATACATTCTCAAGAGAGGCACAAGGGAAGAGCCAAGAGGGAATAAGGGTAATTAATTCTCCCAAAAGTTCAAGATATGGTGGCATTTGAACAGGACCTTGAAGACTTCAGGTAGAAAAAAAGCTGACGTACGAACAGTTCTACTGCGTAAATGAAAAAAGCCACGTGAGAGTGGGGAGGAAATAGATCTGTTGGAGAAAAGAGAAATCGGGCTGCCACAAAAAGAGTTAACATTTACTAAATGTTTACTTCGTTTCAGTCACAGGGCTAAGACTTTTCAAATAATTATAATACGTAATCCTTGTGCAGAAGGAACCTGAAGGTGCAAAATACCACATAATTTTGCCAAGCTCAGGGAAGCTTGAGTAAGGGGAGCTGAGACAGCCCCAGGCCAGTTTGCCCTCCTAACCACCTCCCAACAGCACCTGCCTCTCAACTACGCCCCACCAATGTCAGCCTTCTAACCACGCCCCCACACCATCAGCCTATTAACCACGCCCCCACAGCACCTGCCTCCTGACCATGCCCTCATATTGCTTGCCGGACATTGTTAGAGTAAAGTTAGGGTCTTGATAGTGCTTTGAAGCGCCAGGTTAAGAAATTTGGGCTTCATTACTGTCACACTTTCTCAGTAGAGAAAGGAAATAAATGACAACACAAGGAAAAATACCAGGGCAGCTGCGTGTAGAATTCATTTGCATTTTAATGAGAACGTTAACTGCCTCAAGCTAGAGCCTTTAATGAAGAGCTTCCAGATGAAGCTGAGGGTGGGAGCAACATCAGTTTAAAAGGACCCTTCACACATCCTGCAATGGTAGCTCTACGGATAGGAATCCACCCCCATCTCCTGCAAAAGGAGCCATTTTGATCAATCTTCTTTTGCAGACAAGGAAAGAGAAAATCTGAGTTGTTTTGCCCAAAGCCCCGCAGCTAGAATGTGACTGAACAGAGATCCAAACACGGGTCTTGGGTCTCCAAGTCCCGTGTTCCTTCCACTGCTGAGATCAGGTTTAAACTTCCAAATAGTTACACTAGGATAGTTACACTAGCCGAAGCGCCCCAGCAGCCTCCCTGCACTCCAACCCCCCCTGGATTCCTCTGGGGAGCAGGGCAGCCCCTGAGGCTACTCTGTGACCGGGCCCTCTTGTCCCCCCAGGCTACCTCAGAGTGCATTCACTCCCCCCACCCCCCCACCCACCTGACTGCCTCCCATGCTTGCCCACTCATTTGTTTTGGGTTTCTCTTCCAAGTTTGGACCAAAGCAAGTCCTCTAAAGGCACCCAGGAAAGAGTCAAATGAAACAAAACAAATCAGCTTGGGAAAGCGAGTGAACCAGAAGCAGAAGATCAACTTCCTGCTATATTTTTTGGGGTATTTTTTAATGTTTATTTATTTATTTTGAGAGACAGAGAGAAAGAAAAAGAGCTGGGGAGGGGCAGAGAAAGAGAGGGGTACAGGGAATCCCAAGCAGGGTCCATGTTGTCAGCACAGAGCCTGACTCAGGACTCGATCCCACAAGCCATGAGATCAAGAGTTGGACACTTAACCAACTGATCCACCCCTTGGCAATTTGTTTAAAAATTAAGCGTAGATGACGCACAATGTAACATTAGGTGTACAACATAGTGATTGGACACATCTACATGTTATGCTGTTCTCACAAGTCTGTCACCATATAACACTATGACAATACCACTATTTTCCCTAGGCTTTACCTTTTATTCCTGTGACTTATTCATTCCGTAAGTCCCTTCTGTATTTTAAGCCCAGGACTCTAAGAATGAGAAATTAATCTCAAGACCACTGTGGGACCACTTTCACAACTTCACAACTGGACACGTGGAGTTTACACCTGACCGCTCCAAATTAGGTTTTGCGTCTCCTTGCATTAAAACCTTGCTGACCTGTTATTCCTGCATTTTTAATGGGAAGAAGACAGACTAATTGTATCCCTGTGCCCCTCCGCATACCGATCTCATGCATTAGGAGGAGAGAGTGCTTCCTGGGAGAAGGGCACTTTTTATCAAATCTTTAAACTTGTTGCAAAATCTGGCAAGAGTAAGCCCCACTAGAATGCTTCTTCCTTCACTGGGCTGGCAGCTACATGGACAAGAGAGGGAGACCAGAGCTGGAGGATGGACACTGAGGACCTGGCCCAGGCTATGCCACCAAAGCAGCGAACAAACATAGGCATGGCTGTCCAGCCGTCTGTCTGAGGGAGTTCCATCTGCTGGGGAAGGTAGGGGAGCAGTGACACTCCCAATCAGGAATGTGGTGGCACCGATGATGATCCTAGAAGCTGCAAGATAGCAACAGGACCCACTTACCCAGAGGAGGATTCTGCTCCTACCCAGGTGACATGTGAGAGACCAACCAAGCAGGTGGTTGTGGCTTCTTGACCACTCCCCACTTAAAGTCCTTCGAGGGCCAGCTGCTCCTCTCAAATTAATATCCCGATCCCTAACACGGCTCACAATCCCTGGAGAGCCTGCCTCTGCTTATCCCCCAAGTTCCACCTCCTTCCACTCCAGTCTTACCTTTCTGTTCCTCCGTCACATAGAGTTTCCTGCCACTCCAGGACCTTGGCAAATGCCATTTCTGCAATGTGAAATGTGGCTCCTGACCCCTCCTAGTTAATTTCCATTCAGTCTGTAGCCTTCACCCTACTCATCATTTCCTCACAGAAGCCATCCCTGACACAGGTTAAAGCAGGTTCCTCTTTTACCAGCTCTCAGAGAACTTAGTTGCTTATTGACGTGACAATATTTTCTTATTTTCTGTATTCCTGGTGCTCTGCATCTGAGACCTTGGTCCTCAAGTAACTGGTTCTTACAAGGCTGGCTTTTTTCCGAAGATAGTAAATGACTCCCCTTGCAAGCCTGCCTTTGATACAGAAACCAACCGATCCAGGGCCCACACACCACTATGTCCTTGATCAAATTTTGACACCCCAAGTCTATATTCCCCCTACACGACATCACCCCAGGGCCAGGTATTGGACAAATAGGGGCCTACCATCCAGAGCCCACTGAAATTATTTAAACTATATAATTCTAAATTAACTCATAATCCCAGCCCTGCCTTGCCCACTCCTTCCCACCAAAACCCCAATAAAGGTTCGGGACCATGCTCTGCTCTTTCCTGTTCTCTTTCTCCTCACTGACCCTGGTCCTTCTCCAGGTGGCCCTACGTGGTATGTGGTAATAATTCATGATATAGGTAAGTCAGATCAGTGTGCTGTATCCCTTAAACGTATACGGTGCTGTATGTCAATAATATCTCAATAAAACCGAGGGGGGACAAACGTCTTCCTTCATGAGTGTCTTTTCCACATCGGTCATCCTACCATACCTAATTAAAACAAATCCCCAATATCCTTCAACACAGTGTCACAAGACTTTCCTCAGTCATTCCTATGACTGTTTTCTGTGTCCCCCACTAGATTGTGAGCTCCCTGAAAGAAGGTTCTGTATCATTCTGTGCTTACCTTTTTAGCCTTATCCCTAGCTCTTGAGCGATGCTCCAAAAGAACAAATATTCCCAGTCTCATTAGGCCTAGCAGAATTACACTGGAAGAGTGAGGCACAAGCATCACCATAGCAACCAGGTGGCCACAGACAAGCATGACCCAGGAGGCGACCCAGAGGCCCCCTAACAGACAGGATGCCAGATGAGTGCCAGTAAGACCAACTCCAGAGCCCATCAGCTGGAGAGATAAGTTCAATGCCAATTAAGTCTGGGTCACTAGTACGTATGTCATAGGCATCAATAACTTGTTGAAAGGGTCTGGAGGCTTGGAAAGACATGCTCAACCTGACTGGTGGATCAGTCTTCTGGTCTGCCTCACCCTGAATAAGCCTCCACAGGCCACTTGCTTTACCCGAAGGTCTCAACCAACGAGGCAACATCAGAATGGTAGGATTACACATGACTGAAGGAGCAGGAAATGGGGGGTCCTCCTTGCCAGGGAGAAAGTTCTAAGTGATCAGACACTAGCTTTTTGTGTGGGTGTATGGGCTTATTTTTATGTATTTCTTTCTTTATTGTGATATGATTGACATCGAACATTAAGTTTAAAGTACACAACGTGTTGATCAGATACACTTGTATATTATAACGTGATCACTGCCACAGCCTGAACCTACACTTGTATCAAGTCCCATAATTATCATTTCTTTTTTGTGGTGAGGACATTTCAGATGCAGTCTCTTAGCAACACTGAAGTTTATAAAACAGTCTTGTTGACGATAACAGGAGCTTATTCTTTATAGTTGTCTGAAAGAAGGCATCTGTGTTCTCAGCACGCCCTTAGGACATTGCAGAGTGTTTTTGGAAGTATGTCCGTTGACACCCAAGGGCATCGAGAAACATAATCAGAGTGACAGTTGACATAGCTGTAACTGTAAAATAACAGCACCGATGGCCAACCCCCGGGGCTTAATCACAGGATGCAGGAGTGTCACTGCCGATTCTCACTTTTTCTCTCCAATGCGTCACAGAGGCGCCATGGGCATCCTGTGCGTTGTGTGGGAAGGCTCTGCTCTGCTCTCTGACACGGCGTGTCCAATTAGAAGCCCAGCATCTAGCACCTCTGACCCCATCCGTGGGAGGCAGCCTCTCTGGCTCTGGATTCTATTTCCAGCCTAGGAGATGATGAGCCCAGGGATCTGACTCAGCCAAACACCTCGCCTGTTGTTTCCTAATTGACAGGCTGAGAGCATCACATCAAATGATCCTCCCTCCAAACCCAATTAAGTAGCTTGCCTGTCCCGGGAGGCAAGTTTTAAAAAATTCCCTTTTATCCCCATTCTCCGTTCTCATTCACCAACTCGTAACCACCTTCCCATAGGCAAGCATGCTAATGTGTTTAATGTGTATCTTTTTGCTTGTTTGTATTCTTGCAGAATGGGCTCTGTTGTTCTATGTGCATGTATTTTTTAATTTATGTAAATTGTGTTGTGTTAGATGCCTGCTTTCATTTCTTAGGCCTTTTATCATTCATCACTATGCTTTGTCAGCTTAGTTGCTAAGTGTACATTTACCGTGCACATTATGGATTCCCACGACTTACCTGGTCACTGACCCAGGGACAGACCTTCTGATTGCTTCCAGCTCCATCATTGTAAACAATCGTGCAGAAGACCTCCTTGTGCGTGACCCCTTATATCTGTGCATATTTTTATTTGTCTAAGGGCCAGATTGCCCTCCAGAGGCTCTTGAGAGATCCTTTATCCTCAAATTCCTATCCTGGCCAACCCTTTGGCATTTTCCAGCCTCCCACTTTCACCAAACTAGTATGTGTGTAAGGATAGCTCATTCCTTTCATTTGTGTTTATCCAATTGCTAATGATTTGAGCAACCCTCCATAGGCTTGATGACTTTTAAGATTTCATCCTCTGGTTAGTTCTCTATTTTTTTTGCCTATTTTCTTTTGTGATTGCTCTTTTGCAGAATCATCACATTGTCAGACTTAGATACCCCAACTACCTTCTTCCATCCTGTCGTCTAGTCACTGTCTGTGGCATCCTTTATGGAACAGAAATCCTTAAGGTGGATGTCATGAAATTCATCATTTTATCCTAAAGCCTTCATTCAAGGTTTTAGTTCAAAAGATTTTCCTTACTTCTATGTCACAAAGATATTTCACAGTTTTTTGACTATTAAGTTTATCATTTTACTACTTACATTTACATCTTTAATCCCTTTGAAATTGACCTTTAATCATGGCATTAGTAAAAATCCAGCTTTATCTTTCTCCCTCATGAGCTACTTTGTCCAATCTCACCTGATAAACCAACTGTCAATACCCTATTGATTTGTGGCACCTCATTTATTGTATATGAAGTTCTATACATTGACAGAACTGTCTCTGAGTTCTTCACTGATCTATATATTTGTACATCTGTTCTTGAACATATACTATACTCTGTTCTGCAATGGCTCTGTATGCTAGCTTGATTTCTGTAAGGGCCAGCATATACTTTTAATGTTAGTGGGAGAGGTTGTTGTTGTTGTTACAGTAAAACCTCGGTTTGTGAGCACAGTTCATTCCAGAAATATGCTTGCAATCCAAAGCACATGTATATCAAAACGAATTGCAAGAACTATTGGTTCAGTTGTGCTCATGTGACATTTGGCTTCAGCTGCAACACACCACTCATTTATCAAGTTAAAATTTATTAGAAATGTTTGGTCGTCTTGCGGAACACTTGTGCAACAAGTTCTTCACCATCCAAAGTTTTACTGTCCTTGTTTGTTTGGTAGGTTGGGCCAGACTTTCCACTTTATTGAAGTTGACTGTTGGGGCCAGGGTCAGGAGGAGATGGAGAGCACTAGAAGGCGCTAGACAGATACCGCACCGCACCGTGGCTAAAGGCCTACATGGGGAGCACACCTCTGAGGAGGATGGGTCAGCAATGGTTGAGCAGCTCCCAGTGCCTAAAACCTACATCACAGCTGCAGCATGAAATCTGGTGTTCTATTGAGATCCAAGCAAGAAGAACCAAGTGCAGGGGTAAAACCCCGTGGTCAGAGTGCAGGGATGAGGCTTAAGTGGTTAGACACTCTGCAGGTGGCTCCAAGGCTTCATTATAGAGGATTCAAGAGGGAACCTTAGATAGTCCGCCATCCCTGGCCAAGCTCATATTTTATCCTTTTTGACCTTCATCCACTCATCTCAAAATCAGAAACCCCTCCCCCTGCAGTAGTTTATTCCTCTGCTTCCCAATAAGTTGAGGACTCTGCACTGGAGATGGCTCTTCAGCCCCTGGGCAGAAACTGCCTCCCCCACCACCCCACCTGGAGCAGGAGCTATCACAACTCTAATTAGCTTTGCTCATTTAAGAGGCTGGGCACACTCAGGCCACACTACCTGCAGACACAACTGGTCTATCATTCTGTCTCTAGGATATCTCTTACCTCCCTCCAGCAGTTGTCCAAGACAGAGATTGAAAGATTTGTGGATGACCTCGGATTAGAAATACAATGGGCTTTGGGATCAGAAGAGTAGAGTTAAAATTAATTTTTTAAAAAATTTTTATGTTTATTTATTTTTTAAGGGGAGGAAGAACAGAGAGAGAGGGAGGGAGAGAGAGAATCCCAAGCAGGCTCCACGATGTCAGCGCTGAGCCCCATCCAATGTCTTGAACTCAAAAACCATGAGATCATGACCTAAGCTGAAACCAAGAGTTGGTTGCTTAATCAACTGAGCCACCCAGGCGCCCTCAGTTAAAATTATTTTTATGCTCTTTATGAGCAGTGTGCCCCTGGGAAAATTCCCAAAGTTCTCTATCTCTTGGAATCCTCATTTTTTGAATAAGGGTAATAACACCTCACAAGGGTGAGAAGCCTAATTGAGCTAAGAGAGGCAAAGCCCCCAGAACAGAAGCAACATAACTATTACTCAGACGTTCCTTGTGTTCTTTCTCCAGACTCTCTGGATCATTCCTCTCACACTCCATCTAACTCTGGAAATATCAGTTATGGTGTAGGTCACTGAATGTTATGTGAAGCGACATATATCTCAGCTGGGAAAGGCTTATGATAGCCTGACTCCCCTCCATGTTAGGTTCCCCACATGGAAACACAGTTCCTGACATATAGCAGGCACTGTGCAACGTTGGTGAAATGAATGAATGGGTCTGGTGCAGAGATGAAACATTGTAAGAAAGTCTTCTAGTGAGATGTCCAGTTGTTTGCAAAGAAAACATCATCATCAGGGTGGTCAAGGCTGACATCATAGGCAAGGATTGGAATATGAAGCTCCAATCTGGGGACACCCCCAAGCTCTGCAGATCAGGAACAGTGGACACAACTCAGGGTACTCAAAGCCAAAGATTGATTGGAGCTCTTCCAGGGTTTCCTGGGGTCATAGACCCCTCTGGACCCCCTTGTTTTTCCAGTCTGGCTCCCTCCAGCCCTTCTGGATGGCTAGGCTGCCCTCCTCGGGTCCTAGTGGTATTACAACAAAGCTGTAGGGCTTGGGTATTGGGGTGTCACTGTGAGTTCAATGCCACAGTGTCTTCGTAGGTTGACACCCCTCGGGTCTCATTGTTGCCATCTGGACTGATTCCCACTTGCAATGATTTTAAAATTAGATAGTTTTGGACCTTCCTTCTCTCAAATAAAGTGTAGAGATTCATCGAGTTCTTTTTAAAGTCCAACTGGAATGTTGAATGATGTTCATCAAATTTAAAGACTAGTTTTTTGAGAGTTGAAGTCATTACATCCAAATAAATGTCTCTTCACTTGCTTATATAATGTTCTACATACTTAGAGTTATAAAGTGTATGTCCTCTTGCATGAATTAATCCCTAAATATGTCATGGGTTTTGTTGCAATTACAAATGATATATTAATTGTCATTATATTTTGTACTAGTATAGAGAAGTTCTATTGCTATTTGGGATTTAATTTTATATCCTTACACTTACTGAGTCTTTTTGTTAGTTCAAAGAGTTTGTATGTTTATGTGGTTGGATTGGTTTAGATAAGAGGTAATATCACTTGCAAATTAAAATAGTTCTACTTGGTTTCCTTAATCCTTACAACACTTTTATCTAGGCCATGACCTCCAGTACTCTGAAAACAGAAGTGCTGGCATAACAATCTCTTTTTTTCTAGTCTTAGACATGATATCTTATAGTTTCTCTTATAAGTATAATATTTGTCACAAGTTTTTGGAATATAACTTTGATCCAGTTAAGAAAATTCCTGTATGATTTCTAGTTTGTGAAGAATTTTCCTCACAAATAAAATTTAAATCTCAAGAAATGTTTTTTTGTGTATACATTGCAATAATTATAAGATTTTTCTACTTTAGTCTACCAGTGTTGGCCATTTCATTGTTAGATTTTTTTTTTATGTTGTATCTTCTTTGCCTTTGTGGAGAAATCCCTAGTTAATTGTGTGGAGTATTTAAAATACATTATTAGACATTCTGACAGGTGTGAAGTGGTATCTCATTGTGGTTTTGATTTGTATTTCTCCAAAGATGAATGGTGTTGAGCATCTTTTCATGTTTCTCTTAGACATCTGGATGTCTTCTTTGGGATAGTGTCTATTCATGTCTTCTGCCCATTTCTTCCCTGGATTTTTTTTTTTGTTTTCTGGGTATTGAGTTTGATAAGTTCTTTATAGATTTTGGATATTACTTGGCGATTTAAAAAAATGAAATCTTGCCATTTGCAACAATGTGGATGGAACTAGAATGTATTATGCCAAGTGAAATAAGTCAGTCAGAGAATGGCAAATATCCTATGATTTCACTCATATGTGGAATTTAAGAAACAAGTCAGATGAACATAGGGGAAGGGAAGGAAATATAAGATAAGAACAGAGAGGAAGGCAAACCATAAGAGACTCTTAAATACAGAGAACAAACTGAGGGTTGCTGGAGGGGTCATGGGTGGGAGGATGGGCTAAATGAATGATGGGCATTAAGGGGGACACTTGAGGAGATGAGCACTGAGTGTTATATGGAAGTGATGAACCACTGGGTTCTATTCCTGAACCCAATACTACACTGTATGTTATCTAATTTCAATTTAGATAAATTCAAAAAGTAAAAAATAAAATAAAATACATTATTAGGTTTGGTTAGGCTATATTTTATTGAGAAATAAGTCTATTTTTAAAATTTTTCTAATCTGGTTTTGAAATCAAAATTGGACTAGTCTCATAAAAAAGGCTGGATTGCTCTTGTCTTATTATTTTCTGTAAGAATTTACATAAACTAGGAGTCTAATGCTCCTGATAAGTGTGTGGTACTTCTGTGAAGGCTTCTGTGCCTGGATTGGGGACAGAGGGTAGGTAGGACCATAGTGGGAGTTTCTTTAATAGTTATGGTTGCACTAATTTCTCTATTTCTTGTTATAGAAAATTTAGCATTTGATTTTTTCATTGAGTCCACCCAGTTTACCAAATGAATTAAACATAAATAGCATAACAGTCTTTTATTATCATTGTTTTTAAGATTTATTTATTTTTGAGAGAGAGTGCACAAGTAGGGGAGGGGCAAAGACAGAGGGGGACAAAAGATCTGAATCGGCTCTGTGCTGACAGCAGAGAGCCCAAAGTGGGGCTCACACTCATGAACCATGAGATCATGACCTGAGCTGAAGTTGGAGGCTCAACTTCAGTCACCCAGGTATCCCCAGTCTTAAAATTTTTTAAACATTTTTATTCATTTTTGAGAGACAGGGAAACAGAGTGCTAAGTGGGGAGGGGCAAAGAAAGAGGGAGACCGAGAATCTGAAGCAAGCTCCAGGCTCTGAGTTTTCAGCAAAGAGCCGGATGCGGGGATTGAACCCACATACCATGAGATCATGACCTGGGCTGAAGTCAGATGTTTAACTGACCAAGTCACTCAGGTGCCCCAACCCAGTCTTTTATTCTTTTTAAATCTCTGTTGTGTCTGTAGTTGCTTCTCCTTCTTTTATTCTGCATTTTAACCTTTTTTTATGTTTTCCCTCTTTTTCTTGATCTTTCTTGCCAAAGTCCTCCTTTGAATTGTTTCCAGAGAAGCAATTTTGCATTCATCTTCTTTATTTATTCTTTATCCTCATTACACTGACATCTAACATATTTTCCCTGCTGCTTTTCCTTTTTTTATTTATTTGCTCTGCTATTCTTTTTTCAATGTCATAATGCTTTGCTCATTGATCTTTAAATATTTCATATTTCAAATTAAATATTTAATATTTCCTGATAAATGTATTTAAAGTTAAATATTTCTCTCTCAATACACCTGCAGATGTGCCTGACAAATTTGACATTAATGCTTTCAACATAATTTAATTCAAGGTGTCTCTTCATTTCCTCATGACTTCCTTTGACTCTTTTGTGACTTTCTTTTACCAAGATATTCAGTCTCCTTATATATATGATTTATTTTCATATCCTTTTCTTATTAATGTGACATTTTATGACATTATTGTTGGAACACATGGTCTGTTATATATCAATCTATGGAATTTTCTCAAAGAGGCTATGGTAGCTACTCCAGCCATGCTTCCTCAACGATGAGTATCTAGTATGCACTCTCCTTCTTGAGAATACCTTTCTCTTCCAGAGAGGAAGGTGCTGATGAAAAGGTTGGCCACCCAGCAGTCAAACATCCTTACCATTTGAGAGAATTCCCAAATAAGTGGGAAGTAGGCTTGGGAAGAAGCCATACTTTGCAAAGCAAGGGGAGGCCTGGCCTCTGGTTTTGCGGCATGTAACTGAACTTAGCCAAGCAGCATAGTGCACTTTGAATCTTGGTATTTCAACAAAGCAGGAAGGTTGGAGACATTCAAGTGTGTGGAGCAGAGTCCCGTGACATGGTGACAAGAGTCTATCTAGGAAGATGCCAGTGGTGGTTATCCACACTAGACCTTCTCTTCCAAACTCCCCTACTTTTGACCATTTGCCTGCCTCTACAGCCCTTCATTGTTTAATGGTGCTCTTTCCATTAATTGCTGCTTAAGTTCACCAGCATTGGTATGTGCTGCTGGAAACCAAGAACGCTGACTGGGATATTCATTAAATCTTGTGGGCCCCCAACACTAGTGACTCTGAGTCTCTTCAGACTGTGAGCCTCCCTCCATCTGGGTCCTAAGAGAGCTGTGTCCCTCTGCTGTACTTCCTTAGCACCCTGTGTATGTCTCTAGTGCCCCACCCATGTCCCTCCATCTGCCTTTCTGCCTTCCCAGCATGACTGTGAGCTCTTTAAGAGACAAGAACTAGGTAATACTCAGCTTTGGTGCCTCAGACTCCATCTCAGTAGCACATGATAAGAGTTTTCTGAACATCCTTATTAATGGGGTGCTCTCCTGTCTACCTTAAATCTCCTCCTCACTTTTGCAGATTTGAGACTATGGTTCTGAGAGCAAATGTAGGAACAGAACATGAAACATAACCAGAGATCTTCAGGATTTCCTTGGTGTCCTGACGCCGCCCTCTTGAGCTGGCTTGAGGCTCCAAGCCTGTCCTCCCTTTGCCTCGTTTTCCTGCCTTGAGGTGATTACTTTTTCTGCTACTTTTGATTATTTCTGTGTCAACACCACTCTTCCTGTCAGTCTTATAGCGAGACATTGAAAGCTGAATGTATCATAATCTACGTTATTCCTTTCCTTTTTTCAAAACTAATTATCTGGACTCTCCTAAGGCTGGAGTAAAGCTCCTACTGAGTCTCCTGTTTTGTGCCTCCTCAAGCATTCTAAGATCAAGAGGTTACACTAACACACCCTGCACCAAAACACACTTTTTTGGGTCCCCTTGGACTTCCATTTCTCTAGTTCCTCTTCGGTTCCCAGAAATGCCATCTCCAGTAGGCGACATTACTTAATTAAGGATGTTTGTCTACAAGCTGTAAGTAAGCTTTTCTAATTGCCACCGTTTCACATCACTTTTGTTCATGTTGATAGTTATTTAAACACCATGAATAATTCAAAATCAGATTTTGAATTGTTAATCAGAATAATGATAGCCGCAGTTCAACCCTCTGTAAGAATCTGACTTGCAGTCGGTTTGAAAAAGCAATTCCTAAAATCATTTCCTTCAACAGCTTAAAGCTCTGCTCCCAAAGCAAAATGAGAAATACCCAAAATAGAGGCTCTTCTGATCCTCTCCCCAGCTGGGTGTGTTTGTGTTGATGACTTCCAATGTACAAAAACAGCGGAGACCTGGGTACAGGTCACAACTGCAAGTGTCTTTGCATTCTTCTTCACTTTGATTCACAATCCTTTCCTTAGTGGCATGCCACTAAGAGACCAGGAAAAAGCTCCTTTCTGGCTAAGGACGATCAAAAAGGTAGAATTTAGCAAGTGTCCCATTTGAGAACAATGATGACTTGCTCTTAATACAAGATACCCCTTGCTTCGCTTACAGCCTTTTGGCAGCTGACTCTTCTGAATCAATGCCTCCAGGTTCCTGCTCTCAGCTCAAGCCCCAGCTTGCAAGCTAAAATGGCCGCCTATTATGTGGTCTTGGATGTCCCATCAACTCAACCCACTCACAGTTTAGATGATTCCTCATAGCCAGCTAGTTGCCTTTCCAAATGCTGTGCCTTGATTGACGTTCCAGAGACAGGAGAGTACAGTGGTTAAAAGCACATCAGTGGAGCCCGACTACCCAATTGTAACTCCTGGGTATAAATTCTGACTTGCCACTTGCAGATACATGACCTAAAAATGCTTTCTAGCTTCTCTGTGCTTTGGATCTCCTTGTCTATAAAATGGGTATAATGTCATAGGGTTATTATAAGGACTAAATGAAGTTAGCATTTCTAAAGCACTTAGGCCAACTCCTGGCACATAATAGGGAGTGTTCATTATGTATGGCTCCAGGGGCTACCTTCTCTTCATGTTTCTTGCTGGCTCACACCCTACCTCTTTCATGAATCTCTTCTGTATCACATCAGCACAGAGCGATTCTTCCCTTTCTCAGCTGCAAATAACACACAGAATTGGTGGAATTTCACACCATAACTGATACATGTCTGCTATATTCATTGTGCCATCCAGTCACTTGTCTTTTCCCCTGAGGTAGACATCCTTGTTATGGACTTTTTATTTTTTAACTAATCATCAAAGATCAGGACATTCATAATTCCCAGGCAGCCCAGAGCTAATCATGAAGCAGGCATTGGATAAATATTGATTAATAAGTGAGGGTAGTTGAGTGAAAGAAAAGACAGAAAGGAATAGACTGTGGCAGAAAAATATAAGAAGTGCTGAGCCTGAGAGACCAGGTCATCTTCCCTAGCCCTCTGGACAACTGGACAATGTGTCCAGGCCATCCCTCAAATTTTTAATCATTTGTTGAATGATTGTATCTTCTAAAATGTAACCTCCGGGGCACCTGCATGGTTCAGTCCGCTGAATGTCCCCCTCTTGACTTTGGCTCAGGTCATGATTTCATGGTTCTGGGACAGAGCCCCAGGTCCACAGAACCTGGTTGGTATTCTTTCTCTGCCTTTCCCCCTGCTCGCTCACTGTCTCTCTCTCTCTCTCTCTCTCAAATAAATAAATAAATAAATAAATAAATAAATAAATAAAATGTAACCTCCATAAAGGTGAAGGTCATGACTAAGATTACATGGGAAACAATATTTCAGGGAACAGGTTTCCACCGCTCTATGGTTCTTAACTGAAAGTACGTGGCTATCACTCCGGTAATGCCCCTGCCCATGGAGACGCTCATGTGCTGGTTCAGAACAGCCTGGGTGTGAGAGGAGCTAATTTACTATTAATCAGCACAAGTCTATACAGTTCTATTTGTGCAAAGAGAACTATTTATACAGGATTAATAAATTACCCTCTGACAGTAGTGCAACTCCAGAGAATTTTTATAACCTAGACCTGAAATTCAGCCGTAAGGAATTGACTTCTCTGTCTTAACTTCACAGATTTGTTTCTTTTCTGACACACAGCAGGAACCTATAAATTCTGCTTGGTTATAAAAAATGAGGGGGGCGGGAAACAACTAAAATCATCATAATTTATCATGTCACCAAGCACTACTTTTCTCTGCAATTTATCCTGACAGCATCTCATAGTTTGACTGGAGTGGAATGAGGTACCTGAAGGGTGGCTGACATTTGATTTGTTTCCATTAATTTGTGGGACTAGAGAAATAAAAAATTTAACAACCACAAATTACTCTGGCATCACTTTATCTGTTAAGCATTTTAGCAGATTGACAGTGAACAGAATGTCCTATTTTAGTACATTCAATCTCATTCAAATCTAAATTCATTTGTCCTGAAAATAATAAACAGCCATGGATGCAAAGGTGACTTTTCAAAAGTCAAAAACCAACTGATCCACATTATTGCCTATTAGAGAATATACCTTAATGACCCAGATTTTCATTTTTCATTCCACAAAATAAAATCTCTAGAATGGCTACAGAGGTACATGAAAGACACTAAACCATGAAATAGAAAGGTGGAACCCATCTGGAAGAGATCTTGGCTGTTACAAGTACCCTTTCTTATAATGTGTATCAAAGTGGCAACATAGTTCAGCTAGAGATTTATCGTTCTCTAAACACAACTCATTAATACTCCTATTACAGTATAATTTCAAAAAAAAGTTTAAGACATGCTTCTCATACAAATACAAAATGAACACACATCAAATATTCCATTCAACTCATTAATTAATGGATTAATTAATTGATCAGGCAAAATATTAAGACTGGCTCAAAAGGGAATTCAAGTCAGACAGTCCATGCAAAGCTGAAATGCATTTGCAAAACTGTTAAGCATCCTACTAGTCAATAAACTTAACCATTAGAGTGGCCTAATTTATGGATAAGAACTATTTGCTCTTCCCCCAAACCAATGTAATTTGTACTGCTGTCAGTTTTCTGATTTAAGCTAATTTCTACCCTGACGGATTTGTGAAATTGCCTAATCAATATTAAATAGGAAGTCAACCAAGATATAACCCTTGGAAAATTAGAGAATCCCCAAGATGGGTGGGCTTGGTAGAAACATGTAACTTTTCACTGAACGAACGCTCGGTAATGTTGAGTGAAAGAAAAGACAAAATCAGCTATCGACAGATGGCTTAAACTAGAAACATTTATTTCATACAGTTCTTGAGGTTCTATGTCCAAGATCAAGGTGGCAACAAGGCAGGTTTCATTTCAAGGCCTCTTCTGCTTTCTTGCCTTTAGGTAGCTGCCATCTTGCTCACATGAGCTCTTTTTGTGCATTCAGGGAGAGAGAAAGTTCTTCGGAGTCTCTACTTCCAATGGCACTGAACCCAATATGAAGGCTCCATCTTCACGAATGTATCTAACCCTAATTATCTTACCAAGGCCCCATCTCCAGATACCATCACACTGGGGGTTAAGGCTTCATTCAATATATGAATTTGAGAAGGGCAGATGAAAACATTCATCCTATAACAAATGGGTTTTGTTGATTTCCAAGTTTCAAGAATTTTTTTAACTCTCCGAACATTTCAGCCTGATAAGTGGAAATGACTAGTTTTTCCTCTTTGAAGGTGAGGAGATTAAGACACTGGAAACAGCAATGAGAGAACACGTTGGAGGAAGGAGGCTCTGAGCAAACACAGGTGGATTAAGTACAATGTAAAGATTTGAGATCAGAGATGGTGAGTTTATGAATGAGGAAGAGATGAAACAGAGAAGAGTCCTCACTTCCCGGCCAGCAGACTATCCTGGAGTTTCCTGGCCCTTTATCTGGATGACTCAGGAACTCAATCAAGTATTAAGAACAAACATAGACTGTGTGACAGTCAGTTCATGTTATTGCCTTGAATGCACACTGTCATCCTACAGTTTTATTCTTCCCATTAGGCAAGAAAATGATTGTCCGTGAAGGTTTGGTGGCTTGCCCAAGGCCACTGCTAACAAATGAGTCTAGTTCTGTCTTTTTCCACTAAACCTGATTCATTCTGCAATATAGCATTGAACTCCATACTTCATCTGGGAGTGCTGTATTCATGGCGAGCCAGCACATACCATTTATTCCCTTACTAATCCCCTTATATGTAGAGGGATCATGACATTGGAGTCAAATCAGGTCCATGGCACCATTACTTGAGATGGGAAAAGAGAGGAGCAGGGTCTCTGCAGGAGAAGATCAAGAATCCTGGTTTGGAAATGTTAAGTCTGATATGCCTGTAAGACACCTGAGTGGAGATGTCAAAGCAGGCAGTAGAGCAGAAGAGGGCTGGAGATGTAAATCTGTGAGTCAGCAGCATAAAGGAGCTATTTAATGTGATGAGCAAATTCATGCCTCTCGATGAACGCTCCTCTGCAAGTATAATCACCAGAATAACAACCAGGCCTGGTCCTCAGGGGTATGGTCATGCAAGTTATTAAAATATTTAAATACGCCCACACCAGTTGGTCAACGGCGTCTCCCTCAAGTCTCTCAAAGGTTCTCTGCCTCATCCATGCCCCCAGCACCCCTGGTCCTGCTCATCATCTAGTTACTTAAGTTATGACATCTGGCACAGCAGAGACCTCCAGGCGGGGACAAATCAGATTGGTCTCAATTCATGCCCTCCCACTGAGAACATTTCAGATATCACTCCTGATTCACAGCTAATATTTTTTGAGCTCTTCACATATGCCAGGTACTAGGTTAAGCTCTTTATCTGATTGCCTCACTTAGTCTTCCCAACCACCCTTTGTGGAAAATATTAATATCACCCTATTATGCAGTTGAGAAAATCAAGGCTTACAGAAGTCAAAAGCTAGGTCTAGGCCACATAGACAGTGAATGATGAAGCCACAGACTGAGCCCACACTGTCCAGCTTTGGAGCCTCTACACCATTCTGCTTCGCCAGCTCTAGAGAGCCTATGTCTGTGACTGGGTGGCATGATGATGGCCTGGGAACAAACTCAGCTTGAAGCCCTAGCTTCCGGTCCAGCCAAAACAGTGAGTGGACAAAGCTCTTATCCGGCACTGAGCTCAGAGCTGCTGCTTGCCTTAAATACTGCAGAGTTGTTTATCTCCTTCAAACTGTCTCTTATAAGGCATGACAAGAATGGGAAATTGCTGTATCCGCTGTTTCATGCCAGACTGTCTAGATCGTTTGTGCTTCTCATGTGTACTCACTAGGTAATCAATCCATTTCACATGTTACACTTGGTAGCATTTACTGACATGATTGAGCATCTTCATTCGTACGTAAAGAATAATGTTCAAAGACACAAGCAGCATTGTCTCATGAATGATTTCCCTTAAGTTCAGTCTTAATAAGTCATTAATGGTGATGATGATGATGATAATGAAAACATAAAATCTGAAAGCAGAAGGTCTCCTTAGAAGATGCACCTGCTATAGACTAAATGTTGCAGTCCCTACCCACAGCCCACCATGCCTGCCATCCCATTCATATGTTGAAATCTAGTCTCTAAGGTAATAGTATTTGGAGGGGGTTGCTTTGGGAGGTGATTAGGTCATGAGGAGAGATGGGCAGAATCCCCCCCTCCTGCCTTCTAAGATTTCCAGCCCAGAAGAACTGTGGAGGCAGGGTCACAGCCCTAGCGGATCCAGAAAGTGAAGCATAGAGTCAAGAAAGATGATCTCATGGGGCGCCTGAGAGGCTCAGTTGGTTGAGCATCCAACTTTGGTTCAGGTCATGATCTTACAGCTCATGTTCAAGCCCCACGTTGGGCTCTGTGCTGACAGCTCAGGGACTGGAGCCTGCTTGGGATTCTGTGCCTCCTTCTCTCTCTGCCCCTCTGCTGATGTTCACACTCCATCTCTCTCTCTCTCTCTCTCTCTCTCTCTCTCTCTCTCTCTCTCAAAAATAAATAAAAATTTAAAAAATTTTTTAAAAAAGAGAGATGATCTCAAGCTTTAAGGTTGAATGTTTGCCCCTATAGGTTTTGGAATTATCTAGTAACTGTTACCCCTTTCTTCCTTCCTACTTCTCTCTTTTATAGTGGACATGTCTCTACCTGCCTGTCCCACAATTACATTTTAGAAGTGAGTAGTTTGGTTTTACAGGTTCACAGCTGGAGAGGAATTTGCCTTGGAATTAATTTTGCCTCTACTCTCACTCACATTTGACTTAGGGGATATTTATATAAGACTTTGGACTTTTGAGGCACCCAGGTGGCTCCATTGGTCAAGCATCTGACTCTTGATTTTGTCTCAGGTCGTGATCTCACAGTTCTTGAGATAGAGCTCCCTGCTTGGGATTCTCTCTCTCCCTCCCTGTACCTACCTCTCTCTCTCTCTCTCTGTCTCTCTCTGTCTCAAAATAAACAAATAAAAAAAGAATTTGGACTTAACAGACTTTTGAGTTGGAGTAAGTTTAGACTTTGGGGGTTATTGGAACAGAATGAATGCATTTTTCATGTGAAAATGATAGGAATCAGGGGGCTGGGGATGGAGTGGTATAGACCAAGTGTTTGGGTCCTTCCCCCTACACACACACACATACACACACACACACACACACACACACACACACACACACACACAATTCATGTAGTAAAACTTAGCTCCCAATGATGGTGTTTGGAGATGGGGCCTTTGGGAGATGATAAGATCATAAGAGAGGAGCCGCCGTGAATGGAATTAATGACTTTATCGCAGGGAACTCCTTCACCCCTGCCCCTCAGGTGAGGATGCAGTAAGAAGATGGCACCTATGAATTAGGATGCAAGCCCTTCCCAGACTACACATCTGCTGAGGCCTCCATCTGCTCTTTTAGACCTCAGGATGGTGAGAAATAACTATCTGTGGTTAATCATTTACCCAGTGCATGGTATTCTGTTATAGCAGCCAAGACAGCAACTCACACACACACATCCTTCCATATCAGAGTTCTGACACATGTTACATCATGGGTAAATCTTAAAGACATGACGCTATGTGACATACGCCAGACACAAATGGACAAGTAGTACATGATTCTACTTCTATGAAATATCTAGAACAGACCAATTCAGTGAGACAAAAAGTAGAATGAATGTTATCAGGGACTGCTGGTAAGGAAGAATGGGGACTTACTGCCTAACGGTAGAGAATTTCTGTTGGGGAAGATGAAAACATTCTAGAAACAGTTGTAATGGTTTAATAACTATGTGAATGTACTTCATACCATTGAATTGTACACCTAAAAATGGTTAAAAGTGTAAGTTTTACATTATGTATACTTTGCAATAGTTTTTTAAAATCCAACAGACTACTCACACCAGAGCAACTGATGAAACTCGGCCACTTTAAGAAAAGAAATAACAGCAAAGGCAAAATCAAGATTTTTTTTCACACCTACAAAAGCTGAAATAACTTCCTATCAGCAGATCCTCATTACAAGAGATGTTAAAGGAAGTCCTTAGACAGAAGGAAAATGACACCAGATGGAAATGTGAAAGAATGAATCTACACAAAAGAATAGAAAGCCCAGAAATAGTAACTACATGACTAAATACACAACATGTATTTTCTCATTATTTAAATTTCCTTAAAAGATCATTGATGTTTAAACAAAAATCATTAGCAACATAGTGCAGAGTTTATAATACATGTAAAAATAAAATGTAGCAAGGGCACTGAGATCAGGAAGGTGGAAACAGAATCATACTACTGCGAGGTGTGATGTGGCATAATATCACTTGAAGGCAGACGTTAATAAGTTAAAGGGGTACGTACACACTATAAATGCCAAAGAAAGCTGAATCATAAGTTCGGCCTTGGAATTCTGGGAGGAAACAAGGGTTTGACTAAACAGAAAGAAATCAGTCAGCACATACTGAGAAAGTACCTGCAAAAATATAGTGTCTTTCTCCTATTTCATTCAACACACACATCTTATGCACCTATTACATGAAAAGCATTGTTCCAGGCGCTAAGAAGGACAAACAACAGTCTGCTTTGATTTGTTTTGTTTAGTTCACTTATGGAAACTCTTTGCACAGATTTAAAAAATAAAATACAAGACAAGGCAACATATAATATGAGCTATAGTATATTGAGAAGCAAATGCTGTTGAACTGGGTGTGGTACATTCATACCGAGAGAAGCCAGGTGGAAAGCTTACACTGGGCAAGCAGTGGGGCTTGGTGAAACAGCGATGGGTAGTGGGACAGCTACAAACGATAAATAAAGCACATGTCCTTCTAAAAGAACATTTTGCTACTCAACTTTAGCCAGTTGTGGCTCTGAAGCATCACATTCCTTACTCCGACCTTCAAGGCTCCACATAGCCCCATCTTCATGTAGCTGTCCTCTTTCCACGCCCACAGGGTGTCCAGGTGTCCTCTGGACCACACTGTTACAGTTCAATTGGCTTGATCTTCTTGTTCCCCCACCCAAGAATGCTGTTCTTCTTGACCTCTGATGACCATATGGTTCCCTTCTTCCTTCACTTCTCTGCCCAGGGAGGTGTTCTCTAATCACCCTGTAGAGTATGAACCCCTCACTCTCACCCAGTAACGTGTGGGTGCATGTTTCACTATTGACTCTCTTAAAAAAAAAGTCCTGGTTTCCAGCATTTGTTAATGTCTGTGCTGTAAATTACAGCCATGGCCATGGCCAAGACCAAGTTGCCAACCTGATATCACTAAACACTGACTTGGGAAGACATGCATACACTTGGATCTTAAGAGGCCACACATGTGGCTACAACACATCATGCATTCAGCTCTCCCTTCCTCTTTCCCCTGCTTATTTTACTCTACAGTCACCTACACTCACCTGACATATTACATATTTGTTTGTTTATGTACTTATGGTCCATTTCCCCCTCCACACACACCACACAAGCTCCAGGAGGGCAAGAATTTTGTTTTGTTCACCAATGTATCTTCCAACCCTAGAATTATTCCCTGCATAGAGTAGGGTCTTAATAGATATTTGTTGAATGAATAAATCTTGAGATAACTGTGGTTCTTAGAGGCAAGAAGTTAAGATTATTAAGAAGAAGGTATTCTGTATGGATGAAAGTCAGCAGACATTATCCTCAAAACCATGGGTTTCCAAAGATGGGTGGACACATCCAACAGTGTATATGAAAGAATCAATTAGCACTTGGAGGAAAATATTAGAACCTCTACATATTTTTATTTAAAATAGTACATTATGATGTATACGATTGTTGAATCACTATATCATGCACCTGAAATTAATATCACACTATATGTTAACTAACTGAAATTAAAATGAAAACTTAAAAAACAGAATACATTACACTTTACTAATAGTTAATAATAGAATTAACTGTAAAGTTCTATTTTGGTCAGACCAAATGTTGGTTTCTGTTAGCAAATATGTATTTTCATAAACACAACATTTTATCTATTCTTCAAGTTAAAAGTGACATTTTGCCAGCGAGGAAGAAAATGCTACTTAAAAACATCAACAACTCCAATGAAATTTGCACCATGGAGACTGTGGGGAGAGAATTTTGAAAGCAGATGCTTGGATATGATCATCAAAGAAATCCATTATCTCCAACAATGTCCCAGCCATATATTCTTTCTCAATCCCATAGCTTAGTGGAGAGAGTGCTATATAGTGCCCTCTGGTTCTTTTTTTTTTTAATGTTTTATTTATTTTTGATAGAGAGAGAGAGAGGGAGACACTGAATCTAAAGACAGTCTCCAGGCTCTGAGCTAGCTGTCAGCACAGAGCCTGACACAGGGCTTGAAAGCATAAACCGCGAGATCATAACCTGATCCAAAGCCAGATGCTCAACTGACTGAGCCACCCAGACGCCCTAAGTGCCCTCTGGTTCTATGTCCATTCCTGCTTGAGATTAGCGATCATATGGAGCATATTAATTAAGTCCAAGTTCAGGATTCTTTTAAGTGTTATATATGGATCACCTGCATCAGAATCTCCTGGAGGTAATTGTTATAAAAGTTAGCTATTACTGTTATCACAGTTGTAATTACTTGCTTATTGGGCTTCCATGAGATTGGGAACTATCCATGGTCAAAGGCTATAACCTTGTTCATCACTGCATTTCCAACCACTAAAACAATATTTGGCAAAGAATAGGAATTAAGTCAGTATTTGTGGGGTGAATGAAATTCGTTCTAAACACATAGGTGATTATTCTCAACAATTTACATAGGCAGAGGTTTTATACATCTTTTAAGGCATTTTGAATGGTTTGGCAGATGACATTCGTGCAAAGATTCCAGACAGGAAGGACAAATTAAGGTTACTGCACTGATTATGCACTGGTTATAAACATGACCTGATGTTTGTTATCAAGTAAAGATTCAATGCCAAAGACAGAAATTACATAATTAAAAAGATTTAGTGCTTAAAACAAATAGTTTAAAGACTGGAGATGTTTGGCTCCAAGTTTCTATCATTGTAAATTTGATGCAGAGGTGAGCAGTTGCTACACCCATCAGCTCTGCTGCTAATTGCAAAGCCAGTGGCCAGGGCAGGATATTGAATCCAGCCATTGCTAAAGCTAATTCCTATTAGATCTCACTGTCCCTGTATACTCTGCTGAAAAACGACATGTCCCATCCTCCCATCTCTCAGACCTCACAAAATTCCATCAAATGACTGAGTCTATTCTCCACTCAGGACCCTAGCTGCAAGAGAGTCAGGGTAACGTCCTATTTTCAGCTTTCTAACTTCTCCAAATCGAAGGAGGATAAAATGAAGACTGAGAAAGCCAATCTAAACAACTACAAAAAAATTAATCACTTAGACTAAAAGAATATCTGGACCCCGTATCTGAAACCATTGATTAACAAGAAAAACATACTATCTACTTCCATTTTACTTGACAGTTTCTCAGTTTATAAACTAATAGCTCTTTTATATATAAATATGGATTTTAAAGGTCTAATATAAAAACTTAATTGCAAACACATTTGTTTCTTTTTTGCATTTTATGAAGAGTTCAAATCGATAAGTTGCACCAAGAAGCTAATCTTAGGAGATGCTTTTTAATACTATTGTGCCAGTTGCATTTTGTTTACCTTGACTCTGACACAGCAATGAAACAACACTGTTGAAAATAACTTTAGGCTGCTCTTCATGGTCACCAATGCTTTGTTCTCTTTCAATGGCTGAGACAAAATGGGATTTGACACGCACAAAGGAAAATGACGCAAGTAAATAGAAAGATAAATGCCAGATGGGTTCTGGGATCTTAGAATGAATTGAAATGTCAAAACATGTTGAAAACATGCATATGGTAATGAAAACATCTATTATTCCCCAAGTCACACAAAGCAGAAGAAAAAATCTTTTAAAGAACTTATTAAAATACTCTTTTCTTAATTTTTTAAATGTTTATTTATTTTTGAGAAAGAGAGAGAGCAAGCAGGGTTGGGGCAACAAGAGAGGGAGACACAGGTTCCAGGTTCTGAGCGGTAGGCACAGAAGCCCGATGCGGGGCTTAAACCCACATACTGTGAGATCATGACCTGAGCTGAAGTCAGACGCGTAACTGACTGAGTCACCCAGGCATCCCTAAAAAATTCTTGTCAAACATTTTTTGAGCATTGACTCTATTTCTTTTGAGCCAACAAAGGGGACTAAGACTGACCCAGGTAAAAATGACCATTGGTGTCAGCTGAAGGTTCCTTCAAGGGGTCTTGTAAGCAACCAGCAAATGAGCCTTGCAAATTATATGCCTAAGATGGCAGAAATGTGATGGTGTGAGTTGAATGGCCTCTTGAATCCATTTTTGGTCCTCATAGGAACCCAAAGTTTGATCTTCTCAACAGCCTAGGTGGTCTGAAGGAAGAGTCAAAGTAGCACTGAACTTTGGGCTCACTGTTTCATATTCTATTTAAGGCCAAATAGTTTCAGGATGGGGAAAAGATATATCAGCACTTACAATCTGGTTCAAAAGCATCCATTAGGCGTTTTGCAATAGCACACCAGGAGGTGTGTCTCCAGACTCCATTATGCAGGTCCATAATTGGCATAGCATGCTGCTTCTGTAAAAATATATTCTCTTGTGTCACATCATATATTTCCAAGTTTAATTTCTTGCTTTGCCTTCAGCACTACTCAAATTTTTGGTGCAATAGGCCTAATAATGGAAACAGTTTTATTTATTCTCCTTATCAACTCGAAGCCAATGATTCAAATTATTCTCTAGATAAAACAGTTTGTCCAGCTGTTTGCAAGTGAGTCTGTTGCAAATGGGCAGGTTTCTATATTCAAGCCACTAGATGTTTACTTTTTTAAAAACTTTTGTTTTATTCTTTTTTTTTTTTTTGAGGGAGAGAGAGACAGGGAGAGGATGCAAACAGGGGAGGAATAGCACTTTCATTCCATCTTTCAGCCCAAGTCAATATGCCTTGCATTTTCTGGTGATTTTCTTAAAATCAGACAGTTTCAACCATCTCATCAGTCACACAGAAAAATACCTTTCATTACTAAGACAAATGTTTGCCAATTTAACATTTTTCTTTACAGTTGTTTTTAAAAGAAATGATGTTGGGGCACCTGGGTGTCTCAGTTGGTTAATTGTCTAAGTGTGGGGACTATGGCTCAGATCATGATTTCATGGTTGGTGGGATCTTAACGCTCTTAACCACTGTAAGATCAGAGCCCTCCTGTCAGGCTCTGCGCTGACAAGTCAGAGCCTGGATCCTGCTTCAGATTCTGACTCTCTCTCTCTCTGCCCCTCCCCTGTTCTCCTTCTCTCTTCCTCTCTCTCTCTCAAAAATAAATAAATATTGGGGCACCTGGGTGGCTCAGTCAGTTGAGCATCCAACTTCGGCTCAGGCTATGATCTCACGGTTCATGGATTCGAGCCCCGCATCAGGCTCTGTGCTGACAGCTCAGAGCCTGGAGCCTGTTTCCGATTCTGTGTGTCCCTCTCTTTGCCCCTCCCCTGCTCATCATCTGTCTCTCTCTGTCTCTCAAAAATAAATAAATGTTAAAAATAAATAAATACTTAAAAATTAAAAATAAATACAAATTAAACAATAAAAGAAATGACACCGATATAAAAAGATCAGTCTCCGGAGCCAGTGCTGAGAGCCCACACAGCTGAATTGTTAGCTTCCAGAAGAATGGCTCTGAGTCTTGCTTCTCACTTCAATAGTCAAGACTTACCACAGTGCCTAGAACATAGGAAACGTTCTTTTAGCTTGATAAGCGACTGCGACTGCGTGACTGACTGGCTGACCAAACGAATAAATGATAGTCAGGACTTAGCCAGCACTTACTGAGTGCCAGAAGCATTTAAACTGTTAACTCAGTCCTTGCAAAAAGCCTCTGGGGCAGATGGAGCTATTATTCCCATTTGTCAGATCAGGAAATGTACACACACAGTAAGTGATGGGATTGTATTTTATTTAACCAAGCAACGTAGTCCAAGACTCCACGCTCCTCACCACTGTAGGACTCTGCGTGTGCATCGTGGCACGGACGCTTGAGCTCACGAGATGATGACTGCATGAGTGTCCTGGGCATGGGGCAATGAGCCTATTTCCTCCTGAAAACCAAATTTCTAAATAGTGCTGGGACTCATTTGCCTAATCACTCTTCGCCTCATTTCTCTTTCTTCAGATTCCTTCATGTGTCCCCATTTGTGAGTCACTCCCGTGATACCCCTCTCACCTCTAATATTCCAGAGTCTATATTTTAAGACTTTCCAGAAATAGTTTATCCCATACAAGAAACCAGGCTTGCAAACTCAATTGCTCCTTTTACCAGATAAATGAATTCTAAGAACTATTGTCCTTGGCCCTTTTTTTTCTATGTCTTTATTTTATTTTGAGAGACAGAGACAGAGAGTGAGCAGGGGAGGGGCAGAGAGAGAGGGAGACACAGAATCTGAAGCTGTGCTGACAGCTCAGAGTCTGACCCAGGGCTCAAACCTACAGACTGTGAGATCATGACCTGAGCTGAAGTCGGAGGCATAAGAGACTGGGCCACCCAGGAACCCCTCCTTGGCCTTTTTTTGCCTACAGGCATTCACATGCAAACTAGTCACTTTTCAGGGGTGGCCAAACAAAATGGTTCAAAGGTCTGCATTAGCAGCCAGTGGTTTTTCAGTTCAGGTTGGGGTCCTGGTCTAAGAGAACTCCAGAGAAAGCCTAAATGGTCTCAGAAGAAATCCCTAAAATAAAATGTGAAGATAAATCAAGACACTCCTAAAAATAAATCAAGTAAGGGTGGCCCAGCTATCTGTGGTAAAACCTATGATGTGAAAGGACACAGGTCTGAACAAAATTGACTATCTGACAGGCTTCAAGTTTCTCCTCTGAGCTTGGAGGCCTAAGTGTCAGTTTCTCAGAATCATTAGACAATAAAAGGGCACAGAGTGCTCAACCAGGGACCAGCCTAGTAACGCCCAATCAGAAGGGGCCAGCTAAAATGCTTAACACTCCTAAGGGCAGGCCTAGAGATAGAAGCTACAGATAATCACTTATTGCTTAAGGCTAGTTATACTTTATGTGAGGGTCCTGGGTCCTGGGTCCACTCTGTAAGTGGCTAATACTCTAAATGTTGGGATTGGGTCCCGCCAAAAGTAACGAACACTGTAAGCAATGTGTATGGTTAAAGTTGCTGTCAATGCTGTTATGTGATAATGATTGGATCACTGTACCTGTGTCACAACTTCCTGTAACTCCCCCTTCCCAAAACCCACAAAAACCCTGCTCAGCCCTTGTTCGGGGCTCTCAGCACGGATCCACTGCGTCGTCGGTGAAGGCTGTGAGCCTGAGCTTAAGCCCAGCGAACTTAAGCCCTTTGATTTTGCATGCGTGACTTGGTCTCCCTGGCGGCCTCTGGTTTTGGGGGACGATATTGAAATCTGGGCATAACAGATGCTCAGAGCTGACTTTTTTATTGCATTTTTTCTTTCTCTGACAAGTAACACCTTAATAGTTCTTCTTATCGATCTTTCTTTTATCAATGCTCTTTTCCATTTATGAAAGTTACATACTTAACAAAAAGAAATTTAGGTTTCTTTGTTTTAAGAAATGCCAAAGATTTAGCATTAAAAGAATAAACTTTCCACAAAGTTTATAAATCACTTTGGAATCTATAAATATTAATAGAGTCAGAGTTTCCCCTGGACAATGAAAACATCTGTCAATTTCTGAAATCTTGTTCTTTCTTTGTGGGAGCTCCAGAGCCAACCCCCCAAGGAAATATCCTGACTATCAAACAATCAAAGTTTGCAGAACACTTTCTGCCTGAAACTCAACCAGCTCTGTGATTGTCCAAAGGAAATCTATAGTGACCAGTTAAAAAAAAAAAAAAGCAAGCATAATTAACAAGAGAAATACACTAGACATATACTAGACGTTGTAACTCTGTGCAAACAGATTTACCAAAATCTCCGAGTAAGAAGTTGAAATGTATCTGTATATTTAAGAAGGAAGGGAAAGGGTAGAATGAAGACGGCATGAGAGGGGAGGGGTAGAAAAAAAAAGAAAGAAAGAAAAGGATGCTTTACACCCACACCTCCAAGGGACTCCATTCGGGATTTTTTTTTTTTCATTTTTAGATCTCAAGTCCTCTAAAACCAGGTAATTTAGAATTACATTTTTTTTCTGAAATGTTATTCTTAAAGAAAAATAACAGCTAAAAATGTTATTACAGATTTCTTTAAAATAGATTTCAGGGGATCTGTTCTAGCAATTAGTATTTATTCATCTTGGTTTACTACACTTATGTTTATATAGCTGTTCAATGAAAAAAAAATGAGTACTTTGAGATAAAGCTCTGAATCATCAGGAAAAGATTTCATTTGAATGATTACATGATATTAAAACTAAAGCAGAGAAGTGAGTGCATGTGTTATGCCCAGATCACAATATCGTCCCCAAAAACCAGAGACCACCAGGGAGACCAAGTCATGCATGCAAAAATCAAAGGGCTTTATTATTACGGGCTTAGGCTCGCCGGGCCTAAACTCGGGCTCACAGACTTTACCAGCACAGTGGATCTGTGCTGAGAGCCCCGAACAGGGCTGAGCAGGGTTTTTATGGGGTTTGGGAAGGGGGAGTTACAGGAAGTTGTGACACAGGGACAGTGATCCAATCATTATCACATAACATCATTGGCAGTAACTTTAACCATACACATTGTCCAAAGTGTTCGTTACTTTTGGCAGGACCCAATCACAACATTTAGAGTATTAGCCACTTACAGAGTGGACCCAGGACCCAGGACCCTCACGTAGGGTGTCACCAGCCTTAAGCAATAAGTGATTATCTGTGGCTTCTATCTCTAGGCCTGCCCTTAGGAGTGTTAAGCATTTTAGCTGGCCCCTTCTGATTGGGTGTTACTAGGATGGTCCCTGGTTGAGCCATCTATGCCCTTTTATTGTCTAATGATTCGGAGAAACTGACACTTAGGACTCCAAGGTCAGAGGGGAAACTTGAAGCCTGTCATGGAGTCAGTTTGATTCAGACCTGTGTCCTTACACATGCTTTTAACCACATGTATCAGAGAAATCTTTTAGTAGTAAATTAAAGTTTAGTAAACAGCATACTCCATGCCCCGGGTCTTCTAGTTAACAGAGGTTTTAAAATAAAAGACAATAAGCCAAACTAGACATAACAATTAAGACTTGAGTCACTCCATGTGAGACTACAAGCAAGGGGCCAGATGGGAAGGGGTGCTGGCTTGCACTTTTCCCCAGGGAGCAGCACCACGCAAGGTGAGGAGGGGGGCTTAAGTCAAGCTGAGGGCAAAGCACAAGGTAACCACACACACCCCCAGCTTCAAGGTGGGAGTGTTTGATATTTCTCAGGCACTCCTGGCTGCTCAAACACAAAGGAAAGGGGGAAAACATACAGTTAACTGATACAGTTCACAGTCCTGCAGGATGTGCGTTCTCCATCAGTTTGTAAATATCTTAGTAAATTACAAGACAAAGGCAATCTTATCAACAGCCTACTTTCCAGAAATCTCTAGACTCAGTTTCCTGGAGCCCCAATATTGCCCTTTCTTCATAGTGATGCGGGGAACAAGGGCAAGAAGGAAATGGCAGCTAAAATTAAATTTCCTTATAACCTGCAGCCCATTGACAAATACTTGAGGCAAACACAGACTAGGACGATTCTCCAGGAACTCCTTCCTGTCTTGGCCTGAACACCTTACCAGAGGGGAAACAACCTTAGCTTGACAATAGCAAGGCCTCCAGTATCTTAGGAGTCCTCCTTAGCATATGGAAGGCCCTCTGGCGGCCTCCCAAGTATACAAGCAGGCACTCTTAACCACCCCAGTGCAGCCCATGTGTCCTGTCCCCATGTTTTAATAAAATCACCTTTTTGCACCAAAGATGTCTCAAGAATTCTTTCTTGGCCATCAACACCGGACCCCCACCATTCCAGAACCCCATCATCGGGACACGTGACAGACATCACAGGTTGGGGGTAGGGAGATGAGGAGAAGAAAATCCCTAAAGGAAAGGCTACTGCTATCCTTTGGACTCAGGGGCTGGGAAAAAAAAAAACGAAGGACTGGAAGTGGAGAAATATGCAGTCAGAGTAGAGAAAAGTGTCTTCAAGTGCTGACCCCTTTGGAGAGGCCTTCAAAAGGAGGTGTGTAGGCTGGGAACACAGATCTTTCTAAGAGCAGACCACCTGGGGGGTAGCGTGGGGGGCTTTAGTCTTCAAATACAGCTTCCTCCAGAGACCACAGTGCTCTAGCTGTGTATGCACCAAATTCATGTGAAGACTGCCCAAGCCTTTGGGGTCACCAGTGGTTGGGCCAAACTGTGATTTGGACCTGAAGCTGGAGACTCCACAGAGAGCAGAGAGAACTGTACCTTTACTGTCTCAGCCCAGAAGTGACACATCTCGGTTCCAGCTTCAATCCATTGACCAGAGTCATATCATCCTGCCCAACTTCAGAGAGGGTGAAGGAACACAGTCTTCTGTGTGTTAAGGAACAGATGGAGAATGGAACTACTGAGCACCAGGAATGTTGATGGCGGTACAGTAAGCAGACTTAGTGGGCCCCACTCAGCAATCCATATTTCTGGTCACATTTGTCTCTTGGCAACTGGGTGGAGAGATCAGAGCCCTATGAGTCCAGAATCCTAATTTTAAGACAGAGAAGGTTCTGTGTAATTCTTCAGGTCAGCTTTATCATTAAAAACATAGATCTTGACTTTTAATTCTTACTTGGTTCCTTGGGCCTGCCCTCAATGGGTTAGAGCCCATGGGAAAGAATGAGAGAGAGAGAGAGAGAGAGAGAAAGAGAGAGAGAGAGAGAGAGAGAGAGAGAGAGAGAGAGGTATGAATGCCTGGCCTCCCCCCACCCATCCACATCTAAAAACAATGCAGAGGTAGCTGGTGTTGGAGGAAGAAAGTTGTCCATCTGCCTAAGGAAAGGCTGTGCCTAGTGACAGAGGATTAGCAGTTCACACTTCTGAAAAGAAACTCTACCTACTTAATAGCAAACTATTAAGTAGGTAGTTTCGTGTGCCTGTTCATCCTGCCTCCACCGATCCCTTCTGCCCAGGAAGAAAAGACGGGTTGACACAGAACTTATCCCAAACAACCTCCAGATGTATAAGCTCTTTGCCAATTCCCACAGGATACCCCAGAGAAAGAATCCATCTTCTTGTCCAATTAGACATGAAGCAGGGAATCATGAAGCACAGATGTGGAGGGTGTTGAGTTGATGAGAAGGCCCTTTGCTGCAAGAAACACCTGCATGAATCAATGGAATTGAAACAATTTCCTACTTGTTAACACCACATTGGAAACAATGGCATAACTTAGGGGTTCTTATGGAACTGTATCTTCTCTCTCTATCCTTCTCTAACTTCTTTCCTTGCTTTGAATTCTTCATTTCCCCTTTTTGACAGTGAGAGATAGCCAAATGTTTGAGGCATAGAGGGGAAATCACACATTTCCCATGTCAGAAATGGAAAACATTTACTGCAGTAATTCAATGACGTTCAACGACTTAACGTTCCTTTGCAGAAAATCTTGCTTTCTGTTTATACACAATGTTAGGATTGCAACTATGTAGAAAACAAAATGTATATGTAGAAAAATCCCTAGTGGCTATTTTGGCAACATATCAACCAGTATTGTCTTTGGATGATGAGATTTCACCATAACTTCCTAAGGAAATTGTGCCATATTCCTTAGAGTAATTTACACATCACTCTGTTGGGGACCCAGAGATCCTCTGAGTTAGACCAATTTTTAAGTTAATTTCTCTGCTTAAGATCCTAAACTAAGAAGGTAGTAATATCAGACCATACAGCAGCCTATAGGGCAGAATTAAAGTTTCCATTTGTAACAGCAAAGTACTCCCCTCACTAGCCACGTGGACAGTGAGTTTTCTTGTCACTTCTTCAGTCTGATAGGTAAAGATTTTCTGTTCTGTTTTCACAGATGGACCTGGTCAGTTCACAGTTCTACCTTTAAGCTTTGTTTTCTGTTCCCCAGTGAGCATTAAAGTCCAAGCCCCAGCCTTCAGGGCTAAACACTAAGGCTGACATTACGTCTGGGAAATCAGTTTCTCTCCAAGCTTCCCCTTTAGTCTTGAATTAATTCTCTCTCTCTCTCTCTCCTCATTCAGCTCTTTGACATATAATTGAAAAATAAAATTATAATGTATTTAGAATACACAACATAATTATTTGACCCATAATGTATGAGGGCTCTGTTTTCTCCACAAACTTGCCAGTGGTTTTTATTTCCTATCTTTTTAATAACAAACATCCTAACTGGTGTGTGCTGTTACCTCACTGTGGTTTTGATTTCCATTTCCCTGGTGATTAGTGATGTTGAGCACCTTTTTCTGTACCTGTTAGCCAGGGTACTTGTATGTCTTCATTGGAAAAGTGTCTATCCCAGGGTGCCTGGGTGTTTCAGTTGGTTAAGCATCTGACTTCGGCTCAGGTCATGATCGCATGGTTCATGGGTTCGAGCCCCACATTGGGCTCTGTGCTGACAGCTAGCTCAGACCTGGAGCCTGCTTCAGATTCTGTGTCTCCTTCTCTCTCTGACCCTCCCCTGCTTGCACTGTCTCTCTCTCTTTCTCTCTCTCTCAAAAATACATTTAAAAAACATTAAAAAAATTTTTTAAAAAAAGGGAAAGTGTCTATTCAGATCCTTTGCCCATTTTTTAATTAGGTTAGTGTTTTTTGTGGTTTTCTTTGGGGGGGGTCTGTTTTTGCTTTTGGTTTTGGTTTTGGTTTTTGGGTTTTTTTCTATCGAGTTGTTGAGATCCTTGTATATTTTGGATAGTAACCCTTTATTACATAGATAGTTTGCAAATATTTTCTTCCAATCCATAGTTTGCCTTTAATTTTGTTAATGGTCTACTTTGCTCCTGCAGAAGATTTTGAGCTTGTTCATTTTTGCTATTTTTGACCTCTGACTTTGCTTTTGGCATCAATTCAAAAAACTCATTACTAGATCGATATCATGATTAATCCTCTATGTATTTTTCTAAAAGTTTTAAGGTTTCAGGTCTTAAGCTCAAGTCTTTACTCACTTTAACCACATGTATGGTATAAGGTTAAATATAGTCATAAGGTAGGAGTTCTAATCTGATAGGATTAGTGTCCATATAAGAAGATATTCCAGACACCTCACTGTCTCCCGTCTCTCCCACCTCATGCACACACTGATGAAAGGCCACGTGAAGACACAGCAAAAAGTGGCCATCTGCAAGCCAGAAAGACAGCTCTCATCAGAAACCAAATTGACCCACACCTTGAACTTGGACTCCTCAACTCCAGAATTGTGAGAAAATGGATGTCTGTTGTTTAAGCCACCCACTCTATCGTATTTGGATTTGACACTCCAAGTAGACAAAGACAATGTGTTTTTGCCTATTTTTCTTCTTCCTGAATTTTCTTTACTAAGTTGCATTCCTTCTATAGAGGTTATTCGTTCTGTTCATTAAATATTTCTGGCTGGCTGTCTTCTGAGCACATATAGAATTGCATGATTTTCTTTCTTTTGAAGTTTGGTATGATCATGAGGATTTATCTGGCCATGGAAAAGAGTCAGGCCATGATATCCCTCATTATCTTCCCCAACTGGGGTGATCATGAAGCACATGTTGTTGACACAATTTCCATCATGAAGGCTCTGTGAGTGACTGCGATCAGTAAAGAGTTTCTACTCAGAGGTCATTGATAGAGAAATAGATCTATTATTGTCGGGGTTATTTGTTACCGCAGCATAGCCTAGACTGTTCCACTTATGGCTTCTAAGCCATATATGTATGATATATGTATGTATATGTGTGTGTGTGTGTATACACACACACACACCACACACAACACATAGCTTTTACCACTTAAACAAAATCTTCTTTGTAATAAACTTAGACTGTACTTTGAACACATGTTATTTGTCATCTATCTTGTGGGATCGATGAACACTAAAATAGCTCCCCAGCTCAAATATTCATCACTCTACTCTTCAATTATTGGTAATTTTTTTCTTTTGATCACAGGTATTTCTATCTCCATCCATTCTCTTGCTAAATAGTCATACTCCTCAGAAGAAGGAGAACTCACTATGAGCTTTTTCATCAGGAGTAGCTTAACACAAGTACAATCTGGGCTCCCTTACTAAATTCTTGGTGGTTAAAGAGACAGGCAAGATCATTGAGTAGGTAGCTTAAATAGGATTTGAGACCAAAAGAGTATGAATATTCTGGAAATTAAAAAACTGAAAGGTGATTTTAAAAGAAGAAAGCCAATTGGGGGTCGGGGGGTCTGTATGGCTCAATCAGTTAAGGGTCCGTCTTAGGCTCATGGGCTCAGGTCATGGTTTGTGAATTTTAGCACTGCCTTAGGCTCTGGGCTGACAGCTCAGAGCCTGGAGCCTGCTTCGCATTCTGTGTCTCTTTTTCTCTCTGTGCCCCTCCGCTACTGGTGCTCTGTCTCTGTCTCTCAAAAAGTGAATAAACATTAAAAAGAAATCTTAAAAAAGAAAAAAGCTAAAATGTCTTCACAATGTTAGGAAAGATTCCAACTCTTTCTAAAAGAGTGTACTGGATGCGTTTGTCTATGGAAAATTACTAGTCCTATTTACCCATCTTACAACTCAGAAAAGTCCAGATGAAGAAATAGGGCGTGAGATGTGCCAATTATAAGGAGGCAACCACACAGCAGTGGGAAGATAGGAAAGGATGCTATGTCACAAGGTACAGTGACAGGATCTGCGTCAGAAACACAACACAACTTCCCCCTGAACTCAGTATTCCTCCTTTCACCTACAGCATGAATAAAACATTGGGCGCTATTTCCAGCAGAATAACCTGTTGTAACAATGGCATCAGTGAAAGAACTGGGGAAGGCAGGAGGCGTCAGGCAGTTACACTATGAAAGTCATAGCACAGACTTTTCCATTAAAAGTAAATGTCCCGCATAAAAATGTTCTGCTTCACAGTAGCTACTCTATTTTGTAGCTTCTGTGAATCAGGCTTGGGTTATTAAATGCGTAAGAAGAGACAACAGTGAGCCTTGCTAATTACCATCTTCTCCAGTTGGCATGGAGCCTGGCTGGGAGAAAACACAATTTGCAGTTCCCTATTAAACGTGAATCTCCCACAAATGGTCTCCAAAATATACCCTTTTCTTCTTTATTCCTAAAATATATAAAAAGTGCCGAGATGCTCTTGCCTCTCCCATTTCTGATGACAGGAGTCTATGTTACTTCCTTTGGAGACATACTCACCGTTACTGAAATAGAGAGCCAAATAGACCCTAAAAATGGCAATGTTCAGAAAATCCCCAAGAATTGAAGTGAATGCTGTTCTCCTGTCTCCAATTTCTCCGTTTTTCTCACTCAGCTACTCCCCAGACATTATTTCTTTGACCTCTTTGTAATTTACAGGCCAAGAACTCTTCACTTTCTCTCTGAATCACCCTCTCCTATCATTTCCTTCACTCTCTGTCTTAAACTGGAGAGTCAATCACCTCAAGCTGGATCTTACCAGTATCCTCAGTGTCTTTTGTGCCTCTGTCTTTCCAATGTCTTATTTAATGCATCAGGTAGGATGTTTTCAGATTCAGATAGCACCACACCTACTCAAATGGACATAAGCAATAAGATAATTATGTCATGCAACGAGAAGACCCCTAGTTCAATCACATTGTCAAGGGCCGAGTTCTGTCTTTCAACCGTGCCTCCTTACATGTCACCTTGACTTTAGACTAGTTCACGAGCCATCACTGGCAAGCAGGTCAGCATCCCAAGGCAGAAAATAGACCATCTCTTCCTTCTATCTCTTTCTAGAGGCAAGAAAACATTTCCCTGTTTGTGGAATCCCTCTCATTGCCTAGAATTGTATCACATGCTCATACCCAAAAGCAAATCAGTCATTGGGAAAGGGCCACTTATGGGCCAGCCTACCTAGATGGTGGACAGGCTAGCATCCCTTGAAGAATATGTCTAATCTTAGGACTCTGGTGACCTAACCAAAAACAGAGTTCTATCAGGAAGGAAGAAGAGAGAAGGGTGGTGACCATGATGTAAGCAATCGATCATGTTTGAATTTTAGCACAATCCCACCATCCATCTTTCCTTCAGCCTGATGGCTAGGCTCTAGTGTAAGGGATGTGTGTGTGTAGGGATGCTCACTAATGACAGTTTGACAATTAGGACCCTAATACCTCTTGACTGTTCCTCTAGTTGTATCTTCCCAGAGGGGAAGGGGTAGTTTAAACCTCCATATCACTCCATCCCTGACACTCTGATCTCCTCTCACTCTTTGAAAATTACAGGCAAAATAGATGATACCAAACAAGAGCTCTGTGAATTTTCTTTTTCTTTTTTTAACAAATTTTCCTTCTGTCTTTTTACTTTTCCTTTTTTTCAAAAATCTTTATTTATTTTGGGGGTGCCTGAGTGGTTCAGTTGGTTGAGTGTCTGACTTTGGCTCATGATCATGAGCCTCCCAGTTCATGAGTTCGAGCCCCGCATCAGACTCTGTGCTGGAGCCTGCTTCAGATTCTCTGTCTCCCTCTCTCTCTTTCCCCCTCTCCCCCATTCACTCTTTCTCTCTCTCTCTCTCTCTCTCTCTCTCTCTCTCTCTCTCTCTCTCTCAAAAATAAATAAACACTTATAAAAGTTTTAGAAACAGAGATACAGAGTGTATGGAGCTTGCAGCCTAGGGAAGAGAGTTGTATTATGCAAGCAGGCATGCCAAGGTGAAAAGGCCAGAATAAGTACAAAACAGCAATGGAACACAGGAGTGCTATTTAGACTGAGCCTTGTAAAGTAGGTAGTATATAACGTGTGGATTTGGATATAGAATATTCCAAGCAATGAGAAGAACCTGAGCAAAGGTCAGGGTGATAGATAAGGATACGCAGAAAGGAGGAAGGGAGAGGGCATGAGCATGAGGTCAAACTGGAACATGGAGAAAAGGAATGGAAAAGAAATGAAGCAGAGGATGTGACAGATCAGAATGAGACTAGGTATTTAGATTGGAGTAAGATCAGGCTTAGCCTTGAATTCTGAACCAAGGACTTAAGTACATAAATGTAATGGGGAAACGTTAAAGTTTGGTATTGGGGCTCCCAAGTGGCTCAGACAGTTACACATCCAACCTTTGATTTCTGCTCAGGTTATGATCTCAGGGTTTGTGAGTTCAAGCCCTGCTTTAGGCTCTGCACTGACAGTACAGAGCCTGCTTGGTATTCTCTCTCTCTCTCTCTCTCTCTCTCTCTCTCTCTCTCTCTCTCCTTCTCTCTCTGCCCCTCCCCACTCAAAATAAGTAAATAAACATTACCAAAACAATAAAGTTTGGTGTTTGATAGGGGATGGGTAAGTGAGAGACTATCATAATTAGATATCCTTTCACTCAGAAAAGCATGTTGAATGCCAATTACGTACAGTGCTGTTCTAGGTGTTGAGTATATGGTTGTAAACAAGGCAATATGCCTCTGCAACATTTCAGAGTGTATCAGGCAACTCTAATTTAAAAGGTAAACACTAGGATTACTTAGCAGATCATTGCGATGGCTTGTCTACCAGACAGCCAAGGTCTGAAGTAGGGCTGGGGAAACAGCTAAGGAAATGAGAAATAGGGTCATTATTTTAAGAATTCTTTTTTTCTTTATGTTTTATTTATTTTTGAGACAGAGACAGAGCATGAGCGGGCAGGGGCAGAGAGAAAGGGAGACACAGAATCCGAAGCAGGCTCCAGGCTCTGAGCTGTCAGCACAGAGCCCGACGCGGGGCTCGAACCCACAAACGTGAGATCATGACCTGAGCTGAAGTCGGACACTCAACCGACTGAGCCACCCAGGCGCCCCTAGGAATTCTTAAAAAGGGGCCTTGAGTGGCTCAGTCCATTGAGCATTTGGCCCTTGATTTTTGGCTCAGTTCATAATCCCAGGGTCATGGGATGGATCCTCTGCTCGGGATTCATGCTAAGTGTGAAGCCTGCTTGAGTTTCTGTCCTCCCCCTCCCCTTTGCCCCTCTCCCCTGCCTACGTGCTGTCTCTCTTTCTTAAAAAAAAAAAAAAAGAATTCTTGGACTTTCAATCAGTCAAAAACAAACAGTTCAATGTTTCTTAAAGGGGATATTTGAATTGATTACTGTGTAACCCAAATATTGGCCTTCTGAGCCAGAGAATAATATTCTAGGTGGTAATAGACACAGTAACAAGGTTATAAAATGAGTCTGGTTTTTTAATAAAGACAAAAATTAGTAACACTTTGGCTTTCTCTTTGTAAGTTATGGGAATTTTTCATTTTTTAGACTGCTGTAATGGATGTGTTCTTAGGCACCTAAAAATAAACATGCTTATTATAGTCTACTTTTCACAGTAGGTTGTTGAATATTGCAATTAAGAATGAAAGAATGTCTTCCATTATTATATCCTCTAATCCTTAGAGTGAAAGACATCACACATACGTACACTAAATATGATATACGGGTCATTTTTAAAGATCTGACTAAGTGGAGACGGTGAGCACTGGTGACTGACTCATTCCAACGAATCTGATCACTAGCATGCTATTAATATCTTCCTTAATCTCAGTAGAAAATTAGTCATGAACCCAAATAACCTGACTTGAGCAAACTTTTAATTTACACTTTTCATTTATTTAATTTTAAATTTTTTAAACATTTGTCCATTTTTGAGAGGCAGAGAGACAGAGCATGAGCAGGGGAGGAGCAGAGAGAGAGGGAGACACAGAATCAGAAGCAGGCTCCAGCCTCTGATCTGTCAGCACAGAGCCCAATGCAGGGCTCGAATTCACAAGCTTTGAGATCATGACCTGCTTAAACACAGGATAACCCACATGGTCTAGCCACTCCTTCCAAAGCATCTGAGCTTATTAAGATGGTCTTAGAGACAAATCGTCTAGTACTCCCAGTGCAGTGTGAGCAAATCCCAGAGGACAATCTATGTCTATGACATGGCTATTCTAGGTTGAATGATCCTATTAGGTAGGTACTATTCTTGTCCCATGTTACTGTTGAGGGAACTGAGGAGGAGGAGGGTGAAACATCTATCCCAAGGTCACAACTTGCTTACTTTGCACAAGATGTGACACTTTGAGCATGTCATATAGCCTCCTTCTCTGTACATGCGTTGTGTATAAAAAAAATGTGAATGAGTCTCAACTAAATAAAGGACTAAGAAAGTCTTCACAGGGAAGTCAACATCCCAACTCCCTCATTCAAGTCAGTACAGAAGAGGCAGAGACCTATGGGAGGTTAAGGGCACCACATGGAAAGTACATTCTACCGTGTACTTTGTGGTCTTTGAGAGGCCTCGGCAGCCTGTCTTTGTTACCGTACAACTGACTGAGGTTGGCTCAGAATTCTTGGCTGTAAGTGTCGTGAGAACAAAATCATATTTCTTTAAAACAGAAAGCTGCATGGCTTTGAAGGAGACATGCAATCTAACCTTTCGTTAACAAAGGAGGACTTGCTCGGGATCCTGGAGAACAAACGGAAAGAACTTTCATATTGACTGGAGGAGCACAACTCCACCAAATGGGAAGGGGAAAAAATTCCCAAAAGAGGAATTATGTAGGAAGAGGGCAAAGCCATTTTTGTAAATTATCAAAAAACTCTATGCTTGACTTTGGCAAAGGCTAATGGATTCAGGAGACACAGGAATCAGAGGCAACATCCTCAAAGGAGCAGGCCCCGACGGTGGCCAAACAACCAGACGAAGAACATCACAGTATTATAAGAGACTGCGACTATGGGGGCACAGGTGAGAATGGTACCAGTCCCGGAGGCTGCAGAAGCGAAATCCTGCAGCTTTTCACCCTTCCAATGCACAGAAGACGTCAGGGGCCATGCTACTTGCAGAGAATACACCACACAAAAAAGGGGGGGGGGGGGAGAAAAAGTAATAAGGGGGAAATGAGCTGATGAAACAAAAATACAAGAGGGACTTTCCCCAAGAGATCTTTGACTCACAAATACTCTCAGTATTAAGAAAAACACCCTAAAATAAGTAACCGATTTGAAGCCCACGCAGTTCTTTCAGCTTTCCATACCCTTGGTTCATCTCTTGCTTGGCGAACCCTTTCAATTTCTTCAAGACTCAGCTGAGATCTGATTTACTCTTAAGAGTTTATGTAGAGAACATAGCTGGGCTCAGTCACATATACTGATTGGATTGCCCAGGACCAGCTCTTGGGGCTACCAGCCTTCTTCTCCTCTTGACGATCTCCTCCATCATGAACTTTCCCTGACACCCCACCCCCTTCGAGGCTAAGGGTGCACACCTAAGTCTTTGGTTTCTCTATTAACCTCTTTGCAGCCTTGTCTTGTCCATGTTTGTTTCCATGGCTATCTGCCCCAATTCCTCGGAGCTCCTTAAGAACTAAGACTTGCCTTAGAAATGTTTGATTTCTCAGTGCATGCATATCCTATCGCTTCTCACACAGTACGAGCTCAATAACTGTGTGTGGATGGTGTGGGCAATTTCTATTAAGACTACATCATTTAGTACAAGAAATGAATGGAATTAGAGAGTCCATATTTTCATTGTGACTGGCAGAAGGTCACAAAAGAGACGAGAAATTTGTGTTTTAAGAAATAAAGGAAATCTGGGGGTTTTGTTTCTAACATTTTCATTTGGAAATGTGACCACATCCAAAGGTAGCACACAGCATAAATCCAAATGTAGTCCATGGGTTAAGGTGCTAAAATACTCCCATGAAATCAGAATTCATTTCTTTAAAAATGGCTGAAATAGGGGCGCCTGGGTAGCTCAGTTGGTTAAGCATCTGACTTTGGCTCAGGTTATGATCTCACAGTTCAAGCCCTGTGTCCGGCTCTGTGCTGACAGCTCAGAGCCTGGAGCCTGCTTCAGATTCTGTGTTTCCCTCTCTCTCTGACCCTCTCCTGCTCATGCTGTCTCTCTCTTTCTCTCAAAAATAAATAATTAAAAAAATTTAAATAAATAAATAAAAAATAAAAATGACTGAAATAACTGAAAAACTGCATGAGAAAAATCTGATGTGATTCAGAAATAAGAGCCTTCCAAGTGCCTTATTAACCACCACTGAATTTTAAATAGTCTCAACATTAACTCTTCGCCGCAGGGGGTCTCAAAAAGCAAAAGATCTTGTAATGATAATTGCCAAAATACTCCTAATTTGTTTCTAAGGGTTTGAAACAGCTCTTAATTGCTCTTCTATCTTTGATCAAGGCAAAAAAAAAAAAAAAACTCATTAATGTTAGATTCATTCAGTACTCCCAGTGCCCAACAAAGGGCACATATGTTAGTTTTTAAGTATAATCAAAAATCTAAAACCGGGCAGTTGGCAGAGAATCTAGTCAACGACATACATAGAGATTCAATGGTCTCTTCCAACAGTAACTCCAGGAGAGAATAGAGCTTCTCAGACTGGGACCCTCTGATCACTCACTTTAATTTAGCAAAAGTTACAGGATTACAGTTTTACTCCCTGAATATTGAAAATATTTCAAGACCATTTCATATTTGGTTTTTAGTAGCTTGGATATGTTCATGCATATCATTTAAAAAGGTACAAATCACAAACAGATTACATCAGGATTACCTGCAGATTTTCCTCAAATAAAAATAGCATGGGTCCCACCAAAAGCTATTGATTCCTTTTACCACAATTATTCACTTAAGGTTGGGGAAATGTTTTTGAAATATATTCAAACCAGCACGTAAATGCATCAGAAAAAATTAATTTACATAAATAAAAAATGAAGGAAAAAACCATGCTAGCAAAGACAGGATAATAGATTATAACACAAATCCACTGGAAGCCAGAACAATTATAAGAAAAATAAGGACGAAGAGAGCAGAGAAGTTAGCTGTGAACACAAAAAGCAGGTCTAGCTCTATTTTTTAGTAAAAGAATTCCACACTTCTCTGAAAACACAATAATTTCATGCAAACAATCTCAACAAGTACCAAATATAAGATTAAGGCATTTGTGAGGCATTCTGGTTGCCTCTCTAACATCCATCCTCCAATTCTTTCTTCCTGAGCACCTATCCTCTTCTTGCGTGTGCCCAAGAATCTTAGCCTGCCGCAGCCATCTTGTTCCCTTTGCCAGGGATTAAGAGTGGGCATGTGTTCACCAGTTGACTGAGGAAAAGACAGTTCCTCTTTTTCTTTGGAAGCTGTTATGTCAGGATCTCATGCGTGGAACTACGCAGCCATTTTGCAACGCTGAGGTGAAAGAGCCTAAAGAAAATAGCAAAACAGACACATGAAAAGAACCCGAATCCTCAATGACTTTATAGAGGTCCTCAGTTAGCAAACCCTAGGATCACTCTACCTTGGATTCTTTGTTCTGAGACGTTAACTTCCCTTTAAGTGCTTAAGTTACGTGGACCTGAATTTTAATGTTTCCAGCGGTTGGAGGCTAAAACTGATACACTGTGTGAAAGAGGTTGTGGACTACCACGAAACTTTGTCAGGCTTACTCAGTTCATCAAAAATGTATAAGTCCCTTAGACCTTCACTTGCCTGAAAAGCCGTGAAATCTTCAGAATTCCTTTAGGTGCCAATTACAAATAAAAAAAACTGAACTCTCAGAACTGAAGAGACTTTGGAGGATGCAAAGGGGGAGCTGGTCTTCACCTCAGATCTGATTTCCACCTCCTTCCCAGCTCTGTTCCCAACTTTCCCTCTCTTCTGTTTGACTTCTGAGCATTTCTTGTACTTGAAACACACACTAACACACATGTAAGATTCCGCCACTTACTAGCTTTGTATTCTGGGCAAATTACATAATTTCTTTTGGCTTTGATTGTTTTTTCATTTATAAAATGGGAGAAATAATAGTACCTAACTTGGGAGCCACTGAGAGCATAGAATTTTGTAATATGTGGAAAAGTGCTTCTCAGAACAATGCTGGGTATGTCATGTGCATTATTATCATTATCATTATTATCATTAACTGAGATTTCCCCTTGACAGGATGACATTGTTTACCTCCATATTGGCAATGGCATTAAGGAATGCGATAAGAATATCTAGGTATTCCTTACTCTTTGAAGTTTGTGCTGTGTCACTTTGCTTTTACGAAAGACTTATGTTAGTACCTGTGTTTGCTAACCGAAAGAAACTTACAAAAAAAAAAAGGCTTTTTGCTTTTATGAAAAAGTGTGCAAAACAAAAACATTGAGCACTTGTTTCAGGGAGCTGTTATCCACGGCTCCCTGCTCGCAGCGAGCAGCTCCGTGGCCCTGCCAAGCTCTGTCCCCAGAAAGCATACCCAGCATCTCAGCTACAAGCTGCCAGAGCTTTGAATTGTATCTTTGAGCATCTGTGTTTTATCTCAATTTATGTTGTGTAGCTGTCAGCAAGATGTGTCCTAAGGCACCAGAAAAGGTTAAGAGAGGTCATTTTTGGGGTCTGAGAATGCTCAAAAATGTTTCCATATTAATTGATGGTAATAGCTTCTTCACCTTCCGCTATTTTGACATATGAAAGGTTTCATAGAAATGCTCTACTTTTGGGCTACAGGGAAATCTGTACTTGTGGCCAAAGCTGACTATCACCATTACACAGATAATGTATTTTTATTTATTTTAAAGCACTTAAAAAAGTATTCAGAATCGCTATGCTCACACTCTACGCTATGAAAATACTTCACCCACAGGAGAATACATTTAGAAACAGTAGGCAGAAAAATATTATTTGGGAAAATACCTTAAGCATTTTCCAAACTGGGTTGAGAATACACACACACACACACACACACACACACACACACACACACAATATCTCTGTTGCCAAATAAGGAGGAAAAACATTGGATTACACAGCATTAAGCAGCTTCATAATCAGGTTTGCAGATTCAATAAAGGGAAGTTGTATTTGTAACAACACATTCCTGTTTTGTTTAGTCACTGTTAAATTCAAAATAAAGTAGATAACAGAGTATTTGAATCTACAGTTAAGTAATACATCTTAAAATATCCATATTTTTTTGGAAAAATTTTAAATCAATATCATTTACTCTTCAATGGTCAAGTTAGTAAAAGTTCAGAGAATTTAGATGTTTATATATTTTAAAATATCAGTTTCCAAAGGGAAACAAAGCGGGGTCCTGGCTGGCTGGGTTGGTTAAGCATCTGACTCTTGATTTTGCCTCAGGTCATTATCTCACACTGGTGAGGTCGAGCCCTGCCTGGGGCTCTCTGCAGAGCATGAAGCCTGGTTGAAATTCTCCTTCTCCCTCTCCCTACCCCTCCCCTGCTTGTGCTTGCAAAAGCACTCTCTTTCTCAATAAAATAAAAAATAAAATAAAATAAAATAAAGTAAAATATTAGTTTCCTTTTGAACTACAAGAGCTTCCCAAATCCATATTACAAGGTAAAATGTATTAGATTTTATTTGGAGCCAGTGAGATTTAGAATTTTTAGTTGCTATCATGAAGTTATGATCAAATAACCAAAACCAGAAACCCAGATTTTGGCCCCCAGAATGTTTCCCTATATGTAAAATTGCCACAAAATTAACTAAAGGTTTACTTCACACTAATATAAGTAAATTATTGAATAATAAATAAATGAAGAAAGACCAAATCTTCCTTAGAGAAGAATTCCAAATAATACATGAGGACTATACCCACCTCTCCTTCTCCCCAGAAAGGAGTTCCCCTTTCCTTGACTATAGACTGGACTTGAGAATGTCAAAAGGAAAATGTAGGGGCGCCTGGGTGGCCCAGTCAGTTAAATGTCCAACTCTTGATTTGGGCTCAGGTCATGATCTCACGTTCCGGAAACTGAGCCTTGATCGGGTTCTGGGCTGACAGCTTGGAGCCTGCTTGGGATTCTCTCTCCCCCTTGCTCTGCCCCTCCCCCACTCAAAATAAATAAACACCTTTTTAATAAAAAAAATAAGAAAAAATACAGTAAATCCACAGTGGGAAAACTTGGCGGGAACCACAAAAACCGAGTGATTGAGAGTAACATCCCCAGTAATAAATCCCATGATACCACATAGCCTGACAGGATGTGATGAGAAGGGTATTTCACCTCCAGAGTGTTCTTCTCAAAGATGGGGGCACCTGGGGGCCTCAGTTGGCTGAGCACTGGACCTCAGCTCAGGTCATAATCTCATGAATTCAAGCCCCACATTGAATTGCTGTCAGTGCAGAGCCTGCTTCAAATCCTCTGTCCCCTTCTCAGCGCCCCCTCCCCCACTTGCACTCTCTCAAAAACAAAAAACAAAAAACTAAGTAAACAAAAAACCATAACACCAGGCTGATCATGAGAAAAACACAAAGACAAACACAAATTAATAGACATTCTACAAAATGCATAACAAGCATTTTTCTGAGCTGTGGTGAAGGTTTAAATTGACAGTTTGCTGTCAATGGCTGTTAATTAAATTACAAACAAGATTGAAACAGATTAAAGAGACATGATGACCCAACGCAATGTAGTAAACCTGGACTAGACTCTGAAACAGAAAAAGGTGTTAGCAGAAAAACTGACAGAGAAAGTCAAGACTTTAGCTAGTAATATTGTACCTATTTTAATTTCTGGTTATATGACATGTTACTATTAGAAAACTTGGGTAAAGGACACATAGGAATTCCCCTGTAATATGTTTATAATTTTTCCATAAATCTAAAATTAGTCCCATATAAGAAATTTATTTTAAAAAATTGACCAGGAACAACACAAACCTAACTGAATTACCTCAGAAGCTGAACATACAAATTCCCATTAATATCCCCATTTCATAGGTGAGAAATCAGAGGAAAAATAGATTATGTAAATACCTAAGGTTATAAAAGGAATAAACGTAAGAGAATCTAGGTTGGAATATAAGTAACTTGACTCAAGGGTCCTGACATTTAATTTGTTCCTTAAATTATTTAAAATTCCTTTTATATACATCTTTTTCCTTTCTTTGAGATTAAAGTTTAAATACTCAAGCCTATGGATTGGATAGTTCAAATACAGAGGTTTACTGAGACATAATTGTCACTGCTCCCAGTCTATAATTTTACTTTTGGATCATAATACACTCCAAATTTATATTTGCCTATTTCTAGATTCAGCGAAAACGTTCGCATCTGCTTGTCCCACCCACCCACTTGGACCCAGGACTGCTTTCCTCAAGGAGTATTTGTAAGGATTAAAAAACGTCACTATAAAGCAGTCACAGTGATTGGTACAGCGTATACGGTCAGTCAACATTAGTATTTTTATTGTGATTGTTATTATTTTTATTGGGAATTTTCTCAGCTCTGATTCTAGTCCATTAATATTCCCTTTAGCTATGCCTACTCTGACATTTAATCTGCCCACTGAGTTCTTCCTTTTAATGGCTGTTATTTTTTCTGTAATTTATCTTTGGTTCTTTCTAAAACTGACAATAAGGCATTGCTTTATATCCACATGCATTTTATACTTCCTTTCTGCCTAAATCATTTTAAATATGTGTCAAAGTTCGTATTATTTCATATTATTTCAAAACCTTTCCAGTTCCTAGGAAATATTTCTCTCTCTCTCTTTCTCTCTCTCTTTCATACTTTTTGCCATCTGATAAAAAAATAATATTGTTTTTGCAAGGTTTCTCATCTATATTGTGCCTTCATTTTAAGTGACACCTGTTTTCCTCTGTAGTGTCAGGATTATCGAAATGTCCCCCTGGAGAGGTTTTCATCTTGTTTCTACTTCTCATCCAAGTAGAGTCTCTGCTCTGAGTTTAATTTTTACATTAATCTTTTATCCTGAGATTTCTTCAACACAAAGGTAATTAAAATTCAGACTCCAAATCTATGAGATCATAGATTTTATTTTTTAAGCGAGACTTATTTTTCCCCCACTCTGATCTATACCTCAGATAAGCTTTCTTCTGGCTTTCCGTGGCTTTTTTTTTCAAAGTTCTCTTTTCTTTAGAACTACCCCCACCCAGATTTATGCAGGGGCTTCAGTTTCAATATTTAACCCACACCCATTTCCTATTTCTGTAAAAAAGAAAAAATAGCATTAAGATTTGGATAGGGATTGCTTGGAATCTGTAAAGTAAGAATAAAGATAGACATCGACAAATAGAACAGAGTAGAGAGCCCAGAATAAACCCACATCAATAGTCAACTAATCTTCAACAAGGGTGTCAAGAATGACAATGGGAAGGAATAGTATTTTCAATAAATGTTACTGGGAAAATGGGATATCTAGATGCAAAAGAGTAAAATTAGACCCATATCTTATACCATACGCAAAATATGAACTCAAGCTGGATTAGAAAGTTAAACCTAAGACCTGGAATTATAAAATTTCTAGAAAAAAAACATGATTGAGATCTTCTTGGCACTGGCTGGTCTTGGTAATGCTCTCTTAGATATGACCCCGAAAGAACAGCCAACAAAAGCAAAAATAAACAAGTAGAACTAGGTCAACCTCAAAGGCTCCACACAGCAAAGGAAACAATCAACCACATTGTAAAGGCAATTCACAGAACATGAGAAAATATCTGCAAACTATATATCTGATAAGTGGTTAATATCCAAAATATATAATGAACTCCTAAATTCAATAGCAAAAATAAATAAATAAATCTAATAACTCAATTAAATAATGGTCAAAGGACCTGAATACATGCTTCTCCAGAGAGGGCATACAGATGGCTAACAGATACATGAAGGTACTCACCCTCACTGACCATCAGGGAAATGCAGATTAAACACAGTGAGATATCACCTGACACCTATTAGGATGGCTTTTATAAGAAAAAGCAAGGGCGCCTGGGTGGCTCAGTCGGTTAGGCCTCCGACTTCGGCTCAGGTCAGATCTCACATTCGTGGGTTCAGGCCCCGCATCAGGCTCTGTGCTGACAGCTAGCTCAGAGCCTGGAGCCTGCTTCCGGTTCTGTGTCTCCTTCTCTCTCTGCCCCTCCCCCTCTCATGCTCTGTCTCTCTCTGTATCAAAAAAATAAAATAAAAAAATAGAAAACATTAAGAAAAAGCAAAAGATAACAAATGTTGGTGGAGAAATTTGGAACACTAACACACTGTTATGTGAGAATAAACTGGTGCAGCTGCTATGGAAAACAGCATGGAGGGTCCTCAAAACATGACACAAATAACTACTATATGACCCAGCACTTTCCATTTCTGGATGTATATCAAAAAGGAAACCAGGATTCAGAAGACATGTCTGCATTTTTGTGTTCATGGTGCATTGTTCCCAATGGCCCAAATACAGAAACAATCTAAAAATCCATTGATGGATGAAATGAGCGAAGAAAATGTGGTATGGACATACAATGGAATATCATTTGGCCTTGAAAAAGAAGGAAATCCATCATGTGCCAGGACATAGATGAACCCGAAGGACATTATGTGAGATGAAATAAGCAATCACAGAAGGACAAATATTGCATGGTTCCAGTTATACGATGAATCTAAAATAGTAAAACTCATTAAAGCAGAGAGTGCAATGGTGGCTGCCCGTGGTTGGAGGTAGGGGAAATGGGGAGTTGTTTTCAATGGGTATAAGGATTCAGTTATGCAAGATGAATAAGTTCTAGGATCTGCTGCACAACATAGTGCCTATCATTAACAATAGAATAGTGTGCACTTAAACAAGTAGTAGAGTAGAGCTCATGTTAAGTGTTCTTATCACAAAACAAACAAAAAAATGTGTGGGTATGAGAAAACTTCTGAAGGTGATGGATATGCTTATTACTCTGATGGTAGTGATAGTTTCATGGGTATATGGATATGTCAAGACTCAAACTGTACACGTTAAGTGCAGTTTTCGTATATCAATTATATCTCAATAAAGCTGCTTAAAAATTAAATGGAGGAGCACCTGGGTGGCTCAGTCGGTTGGACTTCAGCTCAAGTCATGATCTCTCATGGGCCATGGGTTTGAGCCCCATGTCAGGGTTCTGTGCTGACAGCTCAGAGCCTGGAAACAGATTCTGTATCTCCCCATCTCTCTGCTTCTCTAATGCTCATGCTCTGTCTCTCTGTCTCTCAATAATAAGTAAGAACATTAAACCATTAAAATAAATAAATTAATTAATTAAAATTAAAATTAAATGGAAAAAATGGAATCAAAGGTGATAGTAGCAAAAACAAACAAGAAAGGCACTGTCCTCAGCCCCTGCATAGCCCGTGCCATGATCAGGACCAGTCACACCTACCAGATGGCTCCTATGCTGTGACAATCAACATTCTCTACAATTCTAGTACAGGCGCAGTTCCCTTTTTCTCCTGGTAAAATTAGCCATTGTGATAATGAAGTTTACGTGTCCACTTGGCTAAGCCATAGTACCCAGATATTTGCCCAAACACCATTTCAGATGTCACTGTGAAAGTATTCTTTAGATGAGATTAACATTTAAATCCGTGGACTTTGAGCAAAGCCGATTATCCTCCGTGCTGTGGGTGAGCCTCATCCAGTAAACCAAAGGCCTTAGGAAAAGACTGACTTCCTCCAAGGAAAAGGGAGTTCTGCCAACAGCCTGCCTTCAGATTCAAGCTGCAACTTCACCTCCTCCCTGGGTCTCTAGCCTGCCAGCCTGCCCTGCAGACTTTGTATTTGCCAGCCTCCACAGTGGCCTGAGCATTCACACACACACACACACACACACACACACACGCACATGCACACGCACACATGCCCACACATTCTATTGATTTTGGAGAACCCTAATATGGCCATTTTTTTTAGCTTCTTATTTTCATTTTATCCAAAAACTCAAGATGTTTACAGAAGTTATTTTATTATCCTACTGTTTTTCATAAGGAGCCATCCATATAATTCTTGTTTTATTTTTTTTTTAATGTTTATTTTTGAGAGAGAGACAAAACACGAATGGAGGAGGTGCAGAGAGAGAGGGAGACACAGAATCCAAAGCAGGCTCCAGGCTTCTAACGGTCAGCACAGAGCCTGATGTGGGGCTCGAACCCATGAACCATGAGATCATGCCCTGAGCCGAAGATGGACACTTAACCAACTGAGCCATTTCATTCACAAAACAAAGGTGCTGTGGCTTATTTCCCTTCTCTTGTTAAAAAGTTCTAAAGTTTAAAATTTATAAATAATCATAATTTGCATAGAAGAAAGCCCTCCTGAGGTAAGACCTACAACAAAACCAAAAACTCAAACTCAACCAACTGGGATTACACGTCACATTTTAATTATCAGAGGAGGATGTTTAGATGGAGCACTTGCAGCTTTATATGGGAAGTGACACGCTGCTTTAATTTCTAATTAATCCAAAGGCTGTCACTTCAAAAGACCAACCAGCCACTCTGCCATGTCGGAGCTGGATTTTTCAGATGTGACTGTTGGTAGGTAACAGTTCAGAGCTTCCTAATAAGACACGAAATGAAAAGAGCTCTCTGTGGAGATCTACTAGTATTTAAATACTTATAATTGTTGGGGGATTGCTCACAGATATGCACGCATAGTTTCCTGCCTCTGAATATTAATTCAAAAGAGACAAGGTTCACTGTTGATTTCAAAGAATCCCAGCTAAAATGATAAACTGATAGTCCAGATATCTAATTAAGTTGACTGACCCCACTCTTTTGGCCGTGCCATGGCTGGGTTTATTCGCTTATCCCCATAGGCCACCAAGTATCTTCTTAGTGTGTGTGGACCTATATATACATAAACATACATGTCATATTTAATGGAAGGAAAAATGACACTGATCATTACCACAAACCATGAGTGTTTCCTCTAGGACAGTCATTACGCTATGTATCTTACATGTATTCTCTTATTTAAAGCTTAGTACAACTTCTTGGATGGCTACTTTTGTTACTCTCCTCTTCCGGTGAGGCAACCTAAGGCTGTCAAAGGTGAAGAAATTATAAAGCTAAAATATGAGAGAGATGTGATCCAAATCTCAGTCTAAGGACTTCATTAAGCCTCAAGTTTCTCAGTGCAGAAAGGAAATAAGAATAAGAATAATAAATTTACAAGTATTTAATTTATTATTATTATTATTTTTGCATATAAGTGATTATGTTTGACTAACACTGATGGCACAGAGCCTGCTTGGGATTTTCTCTCTTTCTCTCTCTCTCTCTGCCTCTTTCCTGCTCATGCTGCATTCTCTCTCTCTCTCTCTCTCTCTCTCTCTCTCTCAAAAATAAACTTAAAAAAACAAATATTCTGTGTTTTGGATATTTTAACTAATTTTATTCTTATTTCACAGACATGGCATTGTAGTAAAAAACAGAACAAAACAAAACAAAAGAGTAACTTGCCCAGGATCGCCTGGGGTGTAAACGATGAGGTTGGGATTAAAACTCAGGGACCCAGCTCCACTGCAGCACCAGCCCGCTCACCCATCGTGTGATAAAACAGTGATTCTTCAGAGAAAGACGAGAGTCTTTCAGAGGTTCTGCAACATCATCAAAAAAATGAAAAAGAACGTCATTCTTTGGGAAAATGTAACTTTTTTCTTGAAAAATGATATTTAGGTTGACAACTATTTGGTTTATTATTGTTCTTCCTTCTTCAAAGGAAATAGTAAATAAATATTAATTTTTTATTTTAATCTTTAACACAGAAAATGTTGATAGATGGAAACCATAAACAAATCTCTTTTGGGTCTTTAATAAATTTTAAGAGTGTAAAGGGAATGTCAGAAACCCAAAAGGGGAAAATGGCTGCTATGGTCTCCATATATGCATTTCAGTAATAGTATCTACTGGTGGGGAGTGGGTTGTAAGGATTAAATGAGATACCCTATTTTAAGAGCTTAACATGGAACCTGGCACGTGGAAAAGGTCAACATATGTCAACAGCTATTGTCATTGTTATTAGAAATGAAAGAACTTACCTAACTCACACTAATAGTGATAGACCAAGGAGATTCAAGAATCTGTGATTCTCAAAAATAATGTCATAAACTGCATTCTGTAATGGTCTAAGAAATGTAATGACCAAATTTACTTCCAATGAGTAATAAAAGTAGCACAGAAAAAGAACCAATCAGGAAACAAGCTAATGGGGTATGAAGAATCGTGGACAGATGACTATGATCTAGATTCCACGCCTGATTCTGCCATTCATTAAATTTGTTACCATAGGCAAATCACTTGAAATGCCTGAATTATTGTGTTCATATGTATACAATATAAGAAATGAGATAGCTCTCATCCACTTCACAGTATAAAATTCCTTAATTGGTGTTAAAAGGCTCTGAAGAGTATTAAATGGGAAAAGACTTTCCTACCTCACTTCTCATACCAAGATAAATCCCAAAGAGATAAAAGTGTGAATGTCAAAAATGCAACCAAAACTTGCTAGAAGAATATATAGGAGAAAATGTATGTAATCCTAAGTGAGGAGAAACTTTCTCATAAATTCTGGTAAGTCTTTGTTGCCAGAAGAAGCGATCTGTCCACCCCCAGTGGGATCCCCCCTTCCACCCACAGGGAAAGTGCCCTCTCCACCTCCCTCTGGAGGATTAACCCTGCACTGTCTAAGGAAACAAGAATGGCCTTCCCTGAGGTGGTTGCCATAAAGATAATGCTGCCTCTGCTCAGGACCTGCTGTTTGCTCCCAGACCTGCAACTAGATTCAAGTCCCAGTAGGTCCCCAAAGGTGAGGTATAAAATGTGACCCATGAGGAAGGATGCCAGACTCCAAAAGAACTACTTAACTTTTCTAATTTATACAAGCAGAAATCTGGGAACTCTGTGTGGGAATGGACACCAAGGGTGTGGGATAATGATAGAAGGAATGCAAAGTTGGATGAAATCAATTGCATTGTTCCTGACTTTCTAAGCAGAGATTCTACATTTCATGGTGCACCACAGGGGGTTTGAAAGGGTTCTAATAGTATTTATCTTTGAATGATTGTTCCCAGTATGCTGATTTTGTTTACCATTTTTGGTACGAAATGGATAACTTGCATAATTTTTTTCTTAAATAAAAGTATGTAGATATTAGAGCACATTAGAGAGGCGATGTTTTTGGCTGAGGCAGGCTGCATCAACCCCTGGCTTTTCTCAATGACCTGTGCTCATAAGGACCTTTGGATAATGAACAAGTCACTCACTCAACTTCCCCATGGCTCCGTTTCCTCCAATAACCACTTCATAAACTTGTGATTTGTGAGATCAAATATTTTAAGGTCTTAACAAGGCGCCTGCATATCAGAAGCACTTGGTAGATGCTATTCTTTTATTTTCATCAATATCATTACTATCAAGGCAGTCTCCATTGTTTGTAAATACAGGGCACTGAAATATTCACACACACCAATGGCCGAATCATGCCACCAGCAGGGTTCCCTTAGTCTCCCAGGTCCCCTCCAAAGGAAGAAAAGTCACCAACCACCACATTTCCTTGTAACTGTAGGACATATTTTATTATAACTTTGTAAAACAATCAGCTGTGCACAGCAAAGCATATTTAGCTAGTGGTTTAACTATGCTATTAGGTAGTAGACATCAATAATAATGGGGAAATGTCAAGTATAAACAAAACCCCATAGTTCTGTGGGTTAACTATGGAGTCTGTCACCTTGTGTAATGTCAGAAAACAATAATATTATGATATCCTGTAATCAAATATAAATTATTATATAATTTAAGATGTAATATACTATTTTCTTATAATCTAAAATATACAGATATTACAATATAGTGATACATAATATCAGAAATCAGGCATTTTTCCAAGTTCCAAGTAAGTGACTTCCAAATGAACCTACAAACTGTAACATATTTCTGATCTGGGGATAGAATAATGTCATATTATACACATAGATGTATATCTTGTGTTATACACAACATGTTAATTTTTGTTTTTTGAGGGAGATAGTGAGAGTGAGTGGGGGAGGGGCAGAGGGAGAGAGAAAGAGAATTTAAGCAGGTTCCCCACCCAGTGCCCTGATGAGGGGCTAGATCCCTAGGCCTTAGGGATCATGACCTGAACCAAAATCAAGGGTCAGACTTAACTGACTGAACCACCCAAGCACCTCTATATCATGTTATTTTATATATTATATTTTATATTTTGTTACATATTATATTATTTTTTATATGTATGATCTCTAGGTTGTCAGTATAAAAAATGCGTTCTCATTATTTTGGTGCTGTGGACTTTTAAAGAAAATTAAATAATGTGAATCAAGTCATGTCTGAGAAAGTGCCTTACTGGACTTCTAAAATATTAAGCCAGAGATTGAAGAGTCTCCTTTGATATCCTTGAAAATTAGAGAAGTTACTTGTGTGCGCTGCTTTTGATCTCCCTCATGAGGAATCACGTATGCCTCATCTCCCTAATATGGGAAAGTATCAAAAGGCAGAAAGCAGTGATTTTCCTAACCAGTTGTAGGTAAAAGGTCAAAGCTAAATTGTGGGGCAGATTACATCCATTCCTCTCATTACAATCACCTGGTAAGGTATGTACCTCTTAGATGAAAGTCTCATTTCCCCTAATTTCCCTTCATTAATCTGTTTGGTCTTCTGTCCACAGAAATGTATGATCTTTTTTAAATTCAAAGGAGCTGAGGGCACCTGGGTGGCTCAGTTGATTAAGCATCCAACTTCGGCTCATGTCATGATCTCGGGGTTCCTGAATTCAAGGCCTGCATCCGGCTCTGTGCTCACAACTCAAAGCTTACAACGTGCTTTGGATTCTGTCTCCCTCTCTCTCTGCCCCTCCCCCACTGGCTGACTGTCTCTCTGTCTCTCAAAACTAAATAAACATTTAAAAAAATTTAAATATTAATCAAAAGTAAAGAAATATTAAAAACTTTTTAAATTTGAAGGAGTAGCTGGGCTGTGCATGTTAGTTCACATTGGGTCATTGTTACTGGAAAAGTAAAATTAGGGTTTTGGGGATATCAAAAAAAATAATTAAAAAGCTATAACCTTTGCTCTAATGACGAAGTTCTATAGGATGAGACGGAATCTAGCTTACCTAACCCTACAGGTAAATAGTCCAAGACCTCAAGGGGTGATACTATCAAGTCTTTGAGAGTCCTTAACTTACTGGAGATGGGAAGTTTGAGAATGGGAACTAAATTGCTTGCATAACAATTACCTGGGTAGCAGATTAAACTGTGATTACCAAAGTACACCAGGGAATCTGCACCTTAAAAATTTTTTTCAATGTTTATTTATTTAAATTTTTTTTCCTTTTATTATTGAGATACAGAGAAACAGAGCATGAGTAGGGGAGGGGCAGAGAGAGAGGGAGATGCAGAATCTGAAGGAGGCCCCAGGCTCTGAGCTGACAGCACAGAGCCCAACATGGGGCTTGAAGTCCTGAATGGCAAGATTGTGACCTGGGCTGAAGTCACATGCTCAACCGACTGAGCCACCCAGGTGCCCCTGAATATCTGACTCTTGATTTCAGCTTGGGTCATGATTCCAGGGTCCTGGGATCAAGCTCCATGATGCACTCAGCTGAATGAGGAGACTGCTTGAGATTCTTTCTGTCTGTCTCTCTGTCTGTCTCTCTCCCTCTCCCTCTGTCCCTCCCCTCTGCTCACACTCTGTCTCTTGTCTCTCTAAAATTAAAAATTAAAAAAAAAGTCCCTCAGCTCTTAAAAACGGATGGAAAGCCAATTTGAAAACATTAACCTAGGAAGTAAAAAATGACAATGAAATAAACTTCTGGTAAATGAATCTGCAACCATCCAATGACATTTCAGCAAGGAATCAAAGTACATAATCATTGCTTTTAAGCAATTCTGCCACATGCTGGAATGGCCATATTTAAAATAGGAAAGATTTAAAAAATCCATCAGGAATTTTTGCCTTGGGCTCATCCATTTGACATTTTATCACTCAGCTCCCCCACCTCATCGAGCAGTTGTTTTGAGTTATGAGCACTTCCGTCTCAATCTCTAATGACATGTAAACTTGGGGGACAGAAGTAAACCAGTATCGTGGACTCTATAATGATATTACACAGGTTAACATTATTCATTACTGAACTAATTAGGCTAATTGCCTTCTCAGACATCTAGATTTGAATAAGCTGTATACAGTTGCAGTTTATTTCTGTGTAGCTAACGCTGCAGATGGAGCTCAATCAGCAAGTTGACAATGCTCTCGGATTCAATCTCCAGGTTCAGGCAATCTCTCTGGGCCAAGCATTAACAGACCTGCAGAGCTTCAACCGTGTTTACTCTATAGTTTTCCAACTTTCAATGACAACATGACCTCGTGGCAATAGTACTGGGAAAGTTGAAGACCTGGAAATTCCCAAAGTGTCCTTATTTCACTACCAGAATGGGATTCAGCCTCAGACCACAGGGAAGTCTTGAAATGTGCATTTTCACAAGCCACACACAGTGATTCTGATATGGGCACGCTGGTCAAGGTTCTCTTTCAAACGTTACCACCAGGTATACTGGCTAAAATAACATAATCTCTTATGCCTGGATTTGCCAATCTATACAGCAGAATAATAATGTTTGGATTTTCCTTTCCCCTAAGAATATTGTGAAGATAACAATAGTGAAGTTACATTTAAAAATTAAAACCTAAGGGTTATTTCAAAGAGTAGCTTTATGATAGTTAAAAGTAACAGGTTTAGCATTAGGATTTGGATCTCAGACCAGTCTACCACTTGCTTGCTGAACTTGTCTCAATTTCATATCTGCAAAAAGGAAATAATAGCATTAACCTTTTAGAATTACATGAGATATCAGGGGCACATGGATGGCTCAGTTGGTTGAGCATCTGACCTTGGTTCAGGTCATGATCTCATGGTTTGTGGGTTTGAGCTCTGCATCAGGCTCTGTGCTGACAGTTCAGAGCTTGGAGCCTGTTTTGGATTCTGTGTCTCCCTCTCTCATTCTTCCCCTCCCCTGCTCAAATTCTCTCTCTCTCTCTTTCTCAAAAATAAATAAACATCAATAAAATAAAATAAAAAGATATTACTAAAGGAAAGAAGAGCTAAAAAACTTCATGGATTTTTGCAAAGTAAGAGTGAGAAATAAAATGTATTATCATAGCCACTCAAATTTTAGGGATGTTTGTTACTGCTGCATAACCCAACTCTCCTGATTGATACATAGGTCAGTTGATGGTAGAATGTTTTGCTTTTAAAAAAAAGAATTACTAGGTACAACTTTCTCTATGAACTTTGGTCACTACACATATCAAATTCTTTAAGCAATGGAGTATCTGCACGGACGCCAAGCACAGAGCTTCTTCTTATACACATCGCTTGCAGAGGCAAACATGAAGGGCCCCTGGCAGGAATACGCTTCCTGCCAGATGTTACATTCCGTGTTTCACCAGATGCCCAGTTGTTTTTATCTTCCATCCATAGTTCATTATTAGCATTCACGAGGATGAGACCTTCTAGCAACACCGTAAGAGAAAGCTTCTCTCGGTGACTCAGAGATATGCTGTCTGCAGCGGTGTGTAGTCTCCTGACTGAATGCAAAAGTTTCCCACTTCCCTGGGATTATAGCCTTTCTAGAAGGCAGTCTGTTCAGCTCAGATTCGTCAGTGCTGTGACTGTGTGAGACACCAGCTGCCCACTGTTTACCGCACTGGTTGCTTACCACACTGGCATCCCTCAACCCCTCCCCTAGAGGCCCAGAGGACCCCTTGAGCCTTGACAACCCCTCCTCTCTGAGCCCTGGAGAACGTTGCATGGAAAGACGCTGATGTAACATGTGTCGGGAGAGAGGAATAATGATAAGAAGCCAGTAGGAGTCAAGCATGAAGCCTAATATCGTTATAGATCATCACCACATAGAAAGCAGAAAAGAGGGGTAGAAAGAACACAGAGTTTGGAGTCAACAATAGGGATTTGAATCCCAGCTTCTCCAATGCCAGAAATAACACCTCACACTTTTGAGCACTGTCTACATAGATCACCTGCATCTTTCCATTTGGTCTTCGCAACATAACATGAGATAGAGTCTACTGAATTATTAGCCTGACTTTCTGGAATGCAGAACTGAGGAAAATGAGGTGTACAGGAACAGTGTTTCTTTCAGCCCATCGAATAGTTCCTGTCCTTTTAAACTCAAACGATGGCCAATTCTTCTGTCATCTATACAATCTACATCTACTTCTACATTGGCCAATTCTGCTCAGGAAGCTAGGAGTTTGAAATGCTTGTGTAATTAATTTCTGGTACAATCAAGGGATGGTGGGTAAGTTAGGAAGGCCCTGCTGCAAAGCAGCACAGTGAAAGGTGAGATGTAAGGCAATGGCATGTGGATATGAGAAGTGGGCAAAATTGGACAGAAGTAAAGTTCCATCATTTACAAGCTAAAGAGAGTTTTTCAGTTTCCTTACACTGGGTTCCATGAGCCTTTCCTCTGATAGCTTCCTCAAAAAGCGTTTCATGTAGATAAAAATAACCTATATAACTCTAAACATCTTACTCTCCCCCCACTAGAAACTTTCAGCAGCTTTGCAACACCCAAAGAAAAAGGTTCTTACCCCTTCACAAGGTCTACATTCTTGCCCCAACATGCCTTTCTGGCCACTCTTCTCCTTTCCTCCAATAAAGACACTGAGTCCAGGTCACAGCGCCCTTATACCCCTGTTACCAGAACATGTCTTTACCTCGTTGTCATTGTTCATGCTGTTCCTTCTTCCAGGCAAGCCCTTTCCTAATTGTCATCTGTCAAAACAATACCCATGTGTGTTAGCTGGCTGGAGCTGCCATAACAAAGTACCACAAATGGGATGGCTTCAACAAAAGCTGTGTAGCTTGGAAGTTCAAGAGCAAGGTGTCGGCAGGGTTAGGTCTTTCTGAAGGCTGTAATAGAGAATCTGTCCCAGGCCTCTCCCCGCATGTCTGCTGGTTTGCCTGCCATCTTCGATGTCCCTAGCCTTGTTGGATATGTCCCAACCAACCCCTGCCCTCACATTCCATGGCATGCTCCCTATGTGTGTCTGTCTTCCAATGTCTCCTTTCTATAAGGACACCAATGCTATAGGATTAGGAACCTACCCTATTCCATTGTAATCTCAACTAATTACATCTGCAACCATCCTATTTCCAAATTAAGTTAACATTCTGAGATACTGAGGCTTAGGACTTCAACATATGAATTTGGGGGAGAACACAGTTCAGCCTACAACATCATGCCCTACTTCTTAGCTCAAAAACTACCACGTTATTTAAAATCATCCCCATGGGGCACCTGGGTGGTTCAGTCGGTTAGACATCTGACCAGCGCAGGTCATGATCTCATGGTTCATGAGTTCAAGCCCCGCATCAGGCTCTGTGCTGACAGCTCAGAGCCTGGAGTCTGCTTCAGATTCTGTGTCTCCTTCTCTCCCTGTCCCTGTCCCTGCCCAACTCTCTCTCTCTCTCCTTCTCTCTTTTTCTCTCTCTCAAAAATAAATAAACATTAATTAATCATCTCCAAATTCCAAGGTAGAATATAAATTTCTCTCCTCTCAGCTTACAATGGTGATTTACATGAATGAGTTTTGAATGTCTCATGGCACATCAAACACTTCTTTTTCCTAGTTATTCACCACATATGTCTTCTCCTGCAGGTAGGATTTATTTCTTTTCCATCTTCACATTCTCTTTGTGAATATTTATTTGACCCAGCTGGTGCCTGATCCACACTTGCAGGATGGAATTTAACTTCCTCCTTTAGTTTTTCTCATGGACTCACTTTTTCAGTTTTCCTACCAGGAAGCCACAACTGGTAGTACCCAAAAGGGTATTCACTCCCTGACTACAGAGCTGGTCTGGTAACATGCATAAACTAACCACGTTCCTCAACACTATGGCGGACATTTTTTAAGCTTCCGTGTATCGGCACAGACACCATTTCTCACAAATAAAGCCCTTGTAGAATACCAGGCTGGTGTCTGGCATAGGTAGTTATACATCCATTTTGTATTCTCGCTCCAAGAGCCAAATGCTACTGGGTTTACTGTTGAAAGTTTGAAATCGTCCTTATTTAATATCCAAACTTGCTGCTGAATACTAGAGTCTTCAGGTCCTAAGGACCCAGTGTCTTGTAGCCTTATTTAGTCTACAGTAGGCATCATCATGAACAAGTATGGAGTTTATCTACAGATAAAGATTCAAGAGGATTCCAGAGACTGCCATTTCTAACAGTATTTCTTTCTCCTAAATGAAATAAACGCTTAATGACAATATCTACCTAAAGATTAATAAATTTGTGCTCATGAACACATTACACACTGATACAATGCCTTAAAAATGGTATTTAAATGCCTGCATCAGGGCGTCTGGGTGACTCAGTTGGTTAAGTATCTGATTTCAGCCCAGGTCATGATTTCAGAGTTTGAACCCCTCATCAGGCTCTGTCCTGAGAGCTCAGGGCCTGGAGCCCATTTTGGATTCTCTATCTCCTTCTCTCTCTGCCCCCCCCCTTGCCCACCTTCTGTCTCTGTCTCAAAAATAATTAAACATTAAAAATGGATAGAAGATAGATAGATATAGATAGATAGATAGATAGATAGATAGATAGATAGATAGATAGTACATAAATGCCTGCATCTATAACTAATATTTCTAATCAGTATTTAAAAGCAACTGAGCTATTTGAGATGCCTCATTTGTGCTATTATTTCTTGCATTTCAGTTGCTACTTGCCTTACTTAAAGTTGCCAGCCTATTTTACTCTCTCATCTTTATGCATCCCTCTCAAAGATTTTCAAGAGCCGGCATGGAGAGGTTGGTACATCATTCTGCCACTCCAGCTATCCCTGGCTTCCCTATTTGTGCAAGAAGCCTGTTGCTCAGCAGAACCTTTAAGTCAGAGACTCTTATCCCTGACTGCATATTACAATTACCTTGGGAGATTTTGAATGATGCTGATTTCTCAAGCCCAGTCTTTCTGATTTAATTAGTTGGAAAGGGCCCATGTACAAGCATTGCTTTGATATTTTTTCCTAATTTTCTTAATGTCTATTTCTTTTTGAGAGAGAGAGAGAGAGACAGAGTACAAGCAGGGAGGGGCAGAAATAGAGGGAAACACAGAATCTTAAGCAGGCTTCAAGTCCTGAGGTATCAGCCCAGAGCCTTATGCAGGTCTCAAACTCATGAACAGTGAGATTATGAAATGAGCTGAAATCAGATGCTTAACCGACTGAGCCACCCAGGTGCCCCATTGCTTTGATATTTTTAAAAAGCTTCCAATGATTTTAACATTCAGCCAGTTTCAGAACCACTGCACCAACTTTATAGCCTTGGTCTCAAAACCATCATTTCGGAATGTGTGATGCATAGACTTCCTGCATCATCTGAGAAGACTAATGAAAAGGTAAATATCCAGGTCGTATCCCCAACCTACTGAATCAGAATATAGAGACTGAAGCCTAGACAGCTACTTTCAACAAGTTTAAATGATTCTGAAAACTTGCAAGCTACTACTCTGCAACAGCAGTTTCCTTGATTTCTTTCCCCAGGACTCATTTTCTGGTTACCTTTTGTCATCAAGGGCAAGCTGTGACATGCCATAACACACTCCTTTGGTTGCCTACCCAGCAGCCAGTCCTAGCCCCTTCCTCCCTTTTTGTATTTCACTGTAGATGCCAGAGAATCTAAATACCCATATTCGTAGACTCCCACACAGCCACTAGCAACATGGCCCTGTGCCCCAATTTGGTGAATAAGTCACAGGGACATTTACTAGCGGGACTCGGAATCTCCAGAACTTATGAGAGCTACATGGTCCTATCGTCAGCCCTACACTATTCTTTCTGCTTTGAAACTGGATGTGAGGCTATCTTGGGACCATGGAGGGGCAAGTGTAAAGACAAATGACCAGCACACTATGGCTGACAAAGTTGAACAACGGAAAGAGCCTGGATTGATGCTGTTATTAAAACACTCAACAGTGCTTTCAGCATTCCTAACTGATAAAGCAACCCCTTCCCTAATCCATTCCAAAGAAAAACACATTTAAGGAAACATGGCCTAGTTAGAAGTCCCCATTTGTCTTCCTTTTCAAATATTTAACATAATCCAAGAATTAGTCTACAAAACTTAATATATAAAATCTTGTACCCCAGTCTCCACCTCTATCTCCACCCTGTCTAGTCCTGGAAATATTTCATTCTACTTCCCCCTACTCAAAAGAAGAATCCAGTCGTTGATTCACCCCTCCCTCCTCACCATCTGGGTGCCTCGCTTGGGTCCTTCCCTCCAACAATGACTTCCTCTCTCCCCCAGGAGGATGCACCCTCACAAGTGGTTTCTTTTCTCTCCTTGGAGTGAGAGGAGCAGGAAGAAGCTAAGCAGGGGGGGAGGGGGGGCCGCGGGAAGCATGGACGCCTTCACACTGATTATTTTTTTAAGTTTATTCATTTACTTTGAGAGGGAGAGAGAGAGAGAGGAAGAGACAGAGACAGAGACAGAGAAACAGAGAGAGAGAGGGAGAATCCCAAGCAGGCTCCAAACTGCCAGTGCAGAGCCGGACATGGGGCTCATTCTCATGAACCATGAGATCTGAGTTGAAATCAAGAGTCTGAGGCTTAACCAGCTGAGCCACCCTGGTGCCCCAACACTGATGATTAGTAACCCCTCATGCAAGGAAACCCAAGTGTAAAAATACATAGACTTAATTGTTCTAGAACTGAAGGCAAAGGGGAGAGGTTAGCAGGCCTTTGCCCACATCCTTCCATAAAACTCCAGGGACCCATTCTGAATCCAGGCTGCTTTTCTGAATCATCATTGGAATTTTCCTAGTTACAGAAGTCAGAGTCTGCTCCCCAAAATTCAGATTCCCTAGATGATTTACTATGACATCCATATTTACTATGACATCCATATTTAAATATGAACATCATCCATATTTAAAGTTTCACAGGTGTCTGACAAGAGCCAAGGCTGATAATTCCAGACTGCAGAGGGCAGCTTGAAAAAAAGTCTCATTGCAAACAGCAATTCTCAACAAAACAAGGAAGTTTTGCCCCTTCCTTTTCTCTGAGTTACATTTCAAATGATTCAAACAATGACTAAGACAGTTATCCAGTACTCCGGTCACTGAGATTTCATTTTACCTGATTGGAATGCACTTGCAACTTTCCAAAATTGTGACTTTCTTCCTAGATTCCTCCAGAATCTTTCAAACATAAATGCTTTAGCACGAAGCAAGCGTAGCCTACTCATTGACTGCTTCTATACCATGTCATGTTATTTTAGCCACAAACTGTTTTACCCTCCACTTCTAACAGGAGATGCAATTAGAATGTCTACAATGAACAAATACTTCTCCAAGTATTAGAGAATGAAACTTTTTTATTAAAAAAATTTTTTTAATTTAAAAGCATGTTAGTTAATATATAGCATAGTATTGGTTTCAGGAGCAGGAGAACGAAACTTCATAAAACACATTCAATGTTTTTAGAACTGACAAATATATAGCCACCATAATTATGCATAGTAGTTCAGACTGGATGTGTGACCACATTTTTCACTTAGCATTCTAGGTTTATCTGTTCAAGGAGCGGGGACAGAGAGAGAACACACTTTTTATCTCTTTCTTATTATACAATTTTAATTATAACGATGAAAATTCTTTGCCTTTTGGAAATAGTCTTGGCATCCCCATCTTGGCAAGATGAAGCAACTGGTGAAAACCAGCATGAGGTAATAGGAATGCATCAAATGAAATCTATCTTAAAGGCCTGGATAGGAGTCAGTGGAATTCACAGCCACTATATCTTGGTCCATCCCCAATATGTCACTGCTGGATAAAATTGCCCAACATTTCTTTTTCTCAGGCTCTCAGCCTCTAAAATAAGGATACGCATCCATCATGGCTTCCAATCTCACTGGCACTTTGTGACATTGGATACTTTGGGGAGCATAGCATGTTTTTAGAGATTAGTAAAAGAAAAGTATAATTTCCACAGCTCAAAGATATTTGTCGTTGGCAACAGTTATTAGTTCATCTTTTCCAGCAAAACGATTCTCCATAGAAACTGATCTTTCTTCATTAAACCTGCTGAACCCAAAGGAAAATGAGGCCTTGTAATTACCAGGGGGAAAGATAAATTGAATGCATGCTATTCTATAAGGTTGTCCTTTGTCATTTATTTCCTGTGAATCATATGAACTTCAAGGAGATCTCACACCCATGCTTTTCATCAAGGAACAGGTAATGCATTTAGCTATTTTTATGACTCAGTCTAGAGAACACTGTGATCTGGACCCTGGGGTTTTGAAATAAATTTTAAAAAACCAACAAACTACTTTCTTATCAATATTGAGATAACTCTGGAGAAGCTGACAGATTGGTTTTCTCATAAAAGAAAAACAAATAATTCATTTTGCAGAGTCAGAATACACACACGTACAGACACACACACACACACACACACACACACACACACGCCCCAAGATAATAGACATTATCTGCCAAGGTGTATGGCAAAACACTCTCCCAGGCCTGTGGGCCAAGAGAGTCATTTGCTTTAACACAGTAGCCTCCAAGGTCAGTTCTAAGAGGGAAGCCAAGAACTATTCTGCCAGACTCCCCATACAGGCAGTAGATCCCCCATCACCTTACATACCTACATCATCATTAAGGCAGACTTAGATTGTAACTCCAAGGGGAGCAACACAGGTGGGGGTGAGGGCCAGCGGATCTGTGTCCTCAGTCAGTGGGACAACATATGTATAAGCCCCCATCGCCACACCTACCTCCTAGGTCATGGTCTTGCTTTGTTTAACATGCTCTCAGCATAGCTGTGCCTGCTAACATGTTACTCTTTTTTTTTAAACAGCTTTTCTGAAGACTAATTACTATACAAGAAACTGAACATCATAATGTACACAATTGGATGAGTTTGGACATACGCACATACCTGTAAAACCATCATTGCAATCATGGTATAAATATATACATCACCTCCAAAAGTTTCCAAAAACCAAAGTTTTTCTCTTTTGTTATTTTGTGGAGGTGGGGGAGGGCTAGGTAAGAGCACTTACCGTGAGTTCTACCCTCCTAACAAATTTTTTAATAATACATTTTTCATCATATGATACAGTGCTGGTAAAAAATGTTGCTGAAGGGGCACCTGGTGATTCAGTCAGTTGAACATCCAGTTCTTGGTTTCAGCTCAGGTCATGATCTCAGGGTCATGGGATTGAGACTTATGTCCACCTGAGCATGGAGCCCGCTTGAGATTCGCTCTGTCTCTCTTTCTCCCCCCACTGCCCCTTTCCCCCACTCTCTCTCTAAAATAAAAAAAAAAGTTTTTTAAATATTGCTGAAACGAAAACACCCATTTGTAGAACATGCTTAAGGAGAAAGACAGCTTACCCTGATCTTCCCCTGGAAATGCTTCTGATGGCCATTTGTGGATTTTATATGATCACTAAATAATGTCATGACTGTCCAAAAGAAGGAGATGTATTCTTCCAAATGACTGTACAAACTCTTGGAATAAGCCAAGTTCTAAGGTGTATGGACCCAAAGTTACTTCCTTTCCCAGAGTCTGTTTCTTACCTCCAGATTACATTCATCCTAATTAAGAAGGCAGATTCCTTATTCATTACAAACAAATACAAATACTGTTACAAAATATGTCCAAATCTATTTTTCCCATCTTTTGAGGCCCCCGAGTTCCAAAAAATCCAGAACACATTTTTTTTCTTCTTTTTCCTGGTCATTCAAAATTTCTGTAAGTTTTCCTTCTCTCCGGTAGAAGAAATGGAGATTGATCAGAGTAATAAGTCTGCGCACACATTTCAAACTAATTTCTTTATTATCCTGACTATGACTACAGTACAAGAACAAATTAAAGTAATCTCTTTTTCTGACCTTGGCGTTTGAATCCAACCACCACACACTCTTAGGAATGGCTTCATCATCCCATCCCAGCAACTAACCTTTCTGACCTGTGCATGTGCATTAGGTTGTGATAGAGGAGGAAATTATTGTTTTGGTACAGAAAATAAGTCTAAGGAGTGGATGGGATAATTGTCAGGTAGCTAAAAAGAAAGTAACCATTAAAAGGCAGGATATTTTTGACTCAGTTTTCAAACTTGATCTCAGGCATGAACAAATTTCAAATCATTTCCAACCAACAAAGTTAGTTTCCTTGGATTGTATTAGAGGCTGAAGGGGTGATGTAAAGGCTAGAGAAAGTTTCAAGGAGAAAAAGTCTACAAAAAAGGAAAAAGAGAAAAGAGCATGAGGCATCTAGTCAATGTTTAATGATATTTCCTGTGGCTACCCATCAAAGTCACTTAATACATATTTGAAAAAAAAATTGGAGATGTACTTAAATACCTCCCCACCTCGTTAAAAAGAACATAAGGTACTTTGGAGTTCATCCTGAGACCTTTTGCGTAGATGTGATGAACAAGATGAGTTATGACTCAGGGGCTAACTAGAGGAAATGAGTCATAAGATGGTGTATTTAGCTGTGTGAGCTTCAGGCTCACACTCAGCCAATCTGACATACAGTTTGTTTGAAAGTTGAGAAGTAAACTTACTGAATCCTATTTTTATTGCCAGTATATTCATGTTCCAATGTAAACTATGTTTCTTGATCTCATAACTTTGGATCTTAACCTTATTTATGAAGTTCACCCCCCAAAACCAACAGGTTTTGATTTTCTTCTATTTTTTTCCAATATCTGCATTGATCATGGGATTTATTCAAATAACAGGAAAACTCATAAACACAATTATATACTCTGTGCTTTCTCCCTGTGGGGCATACACATTCACAGGTATTAAAAAGAAGTTAAATTCACTATCTGAAAAATCCAATCATGGCAGGTACGCTGTAGCCACATCATAAAACATACAACCTCAGGGTTGATAATTTATCCAGTGAAGTAGAGACATCAAGTTTCTCTTGCTAGAGGGGAAAATAACCTTGAATTTCTATTGTATTTGGTCCTTTTATATCCATCCAAACACTTGGATTCATATTCAGAATAAATAAATATCTTTTTAAAACAAAGTAAGGCATGTCATCTCACTATGAAGGCAGTGAGAGTGTATTTTGTTTTATTCTAGCTTTGTTGAGACATACTTGACAAAAACTGTACATATTTAAAGTGTACAACCTGAGGAATTGATACATGTATACATTGTATAATAATAACCATATCCAGGATAATTAATACATCCATCACCCCAGTTACCTTATGTGTGTGTGTGTGTGTGTGTGTGTGTGAGAGAGAGAGATGCAAATGTTTAATATCTACTCCCTTAGCAAATTTCTAATATACAATACAGTATTATTAACTATAGTCACCATGTTGTGCATTCCAGCTCCAGAATTAATTCATTTTATAATTAAAAGTCAGGATCTTTGACCAATATCTTCCCCATTTCCCTTCCCTCAACCCCAAAAACCACTGTTCCACATATGAGTGAAATCATATCATGGTTGTCTTTCTGTGTCTGGATCATATCACTTATCATAATGAACTCCAGGTTCATTCAAATTGTCACAAATGTCAGGATTGGATTCTTTTTTTTCTGACTGAATAATATTCCATTATCTATATCTGTATCTATATGTATGTCTATCTATCATATTTTCTTTATTCATTGATCTGTCAAGAGACACCTTGGCTCTTTTCATATCTTGGCTATGTGAATAATGCTGAAATGAACAAAAAGGTGCAGATATCCCTTGGGGAAACAGATTTTTGTTTCCTTCACAAATATGCCCAGAGGTGGATTGCTGGATCATATAGCTGTTCTATTTTTAATCTTTTAAGAACCCTCCATTCTGTTTTCCATTATGGCTGCACCAATCTATATTCTCACCAACAGTGATCAAGGATTTGTTTTTCTCCACATCTTCACCAACACTTGTTATTTCTCATCTTTTTAATAATAGCATCCTAACAGGTGTGAGGTGATAGCTCCTTGTGGTTTTGGTTCACATTTCCATGATGATTAGTGATGTTGGGCTTTTTATTGTGTACCTGTTGGCCATTGCATGTTTTCTTCAGATAAATTTCTATTCAGTTTGACCATTTTTAATAGGATTAGTTGGAGCTTTGCTATTGAGTTGTTTGAGTTCCTTATCTATTTGGGATATTAACCCTTGAATAGATGTATGGTTTGTAAATATTTTCTCCTGTTCTGCCACCTGCCTTTAAATTTTGTTGATTGTTTTTCTGTGCAGAAGGTTTTTAGTTTGGTGGACTCATACTAGCTTATTTTTTATTTTGTTGGTTGTACCTTTAGGGTCATATAGAAACAAACCATTAGAAAGACCTACATCAGCCGAGCAGAGTGGCGCATCGGAAGCGTGCTAGGCCCATAACCCAGAGAAAGACCTACATCAAGGAGCTTTATCCCTAAGTTTTCTTCTAGGAGTTTACAGTTTCAGGTCTTACACCATTAGAGTATTAGAAAACGGAATATGACTGTGTACTTACTTTTAATAGTGAGTTTGATACTTTCATGTTTTCTTATTATTAATTAACATTCTTTCATTTTAGCTTGACGAACTCCCTTCAGCATTTCTTATAAGTTAGGTCTAGTAATGATAGACTCACTTGGCTCTTGTTTGTCTGGGAAAGTCTTTACCTCCCCATCACATTTTGTTTTCCGGAGGCAGTGCCCTGAAGGAAGGTGCTGGTCACAAATGAGGAAAGACACCAGTTGCTGACATTATATAGAAACTGAGAATTTCTGCTAGAAATTAACAGGGCAATACTGAAGAGTGGCATCAGCAAAACGGCAAAACAGGAGCTTTACAGAGCATTAATTTCAACATTTGCTCACAGATGAGAGTACCATTGTCGGAGTCTGGGAATCTGGCAGAGAATATTCAGCACACCAATGAAGCAAAAAATCTGAGAATAGGTCCATTGAAGAGGAATATCGAGGTGATCTGCATGGCTGAGGAATTGGGAGAGGCTACAAGAAATAATACCAACAGGCAAAAACCGTATAAGATTCTAAAAATGTATCCTCTTACACAGAACCTTTTCATATAACCTATTATTGGTTTTTAGTCTCATCTAACTGATGAAAAAGTTGAGTATGAGAGAGTTAAATGTGATCATGATCATTAGCTGTAAAGGATATGCTTGAATTTGATGTGTAGAACTTTTGATCCATGTCCCACACACTTTCTACCATCAATTATTTTTATATAAGTTCCTAAGTATAATTGGAAAAGGAGAGAAGAGTTGGCTTCAATATGCAACATCAAACATTGTGTATATTCACGTTTATTTAAAATGCTTCATGAGCCATCATCACCTAAAGACATTGGCAGGATAAACAAGCTAACTTTCACAGGTAGAGAATCAATTAGATACTCAAGATTTTCATTTTCCATTTATGATCTTCATGTTTTTACATCCCCTGAGAAATTAGCCTCATCTGATATAGAAAAGAAAATGATAATGAAAAGTTAGATTCACTAATTTTTTAAATAAATATCCACTATCTTCAAAGTATCATGGCATTTATTTAAATCACTCGATCTTAGCCAAAAGGCCGAGAAGCGATTGCATTTATTTAAACCAGGCATTGGCAAATTGGCCTTTTCTGTGAGCAATCAGATAGTGAATATTTTAGGTTTGGTGGGTCATACAGCCTCTGTCACAACCAGTCACCTCTACTGTTGTAACATGAAAGCAGCCATAAGCAGTATTTGAAGGAATGGGCTGATCTGTGTTCCAATAAAACTTTATTTTCAAAAACATGGCAGGTTGAAAATCATGTATAATCATAGTTTTCTGACTCCTGATCTAAATTATCACAAGGGATTTAATACTTCCTAGTCTTTATTAATCCAAGTAATAATGAAGAAGTAAAAAAATATGAAACAGTAAATCTGAGGCATGAGAATCATTCATAGGGCTTTGGTTTCTCAAGAAATAGTATGATAAGTATTTTTCTCTCCATATTTATAACTGATAGTAATGTCTTAGACTAGCAGATGAGTTAAAAATATATCTTGGAGGAAAATCAACAGCAAACAGAGCTCACTAATGGGTTGGAAATAAGAAAGGAATCAGTGATGGTTCTAGACTTCCCAGCATAAGTAAATGGGGATGCCATTTGTTGATGTGGAAAAGACTGGGTAGGAGCATATTTGGAGACAAGAGGTAGAATTAAAATTTCTGGTTAGAAGTGTTATGAAAACTCAAAAAAGAACTTCCAGTTAGGCTCTTTGAATGTACTCAGAGAAGATAAATTTGGGAGTAATCAGCTAATAGATGGCATTTAAAGCCATGGAAATGGATGGAATTACCTAGGCAGAGAATCTAGAATGGGAAAACAAGACAAGGAAAGAGCTGTTCTTTCTGAATCATCCAAGAATAAACCAAACACGTTCAGCTTAGTTAACCAGCGCTGAGAGGACTTTTACTGTCCTCTCACTCGGTAAATCCATTATTTGTGGGTGGTAATAAACCCACATTTCTATTCCCCAAACAGTTTCTCTTTTTTTTTTTCTAATTGAACTACATAGCCCTTTTTAAAAGAAATATCCGGGGGTACGTGTTTATCTAAACAAAATTTAGGAAATGTTTTACAAGATCATAGTGATTAGTGTATTGTATTTAATTTTTTTATAAATTCATTTTCTTGTACTCATCACCTGTGGTTTTCTAGTCAAAAAGATAATATTAGCCTTCCCAGCATAAAGAAAAGCAACAAATGTCAAGTCTCTGCAATCCGGACTTGCACTATGTATTACTTCCGTCTACCTAATATACTCATTGCATTCCCCCCTAGGGTCTTACTCACCCAGAGGTATAGGCAAAATCCCTGTGACTTACTGATATGAAGAGAACAGGGACTAAAAGAATAGATATTTTCTTGCCATCTGCTCACATGTTTTATCCTCTATGCAAGACCATGCTGTATATTCAGGAAGGCAATGGAAAAAAATCAAGAGTGCTCAAGACAATGAATTAGTGGAACTAGCCATTCTGTTTTCAGCAGAGTAGGGGAAAAGGTGGTGTACTTCAACTTCTGCTAAGGTTGAGTGGTTCCTATCAGACCAAGCCTCAGCAAATCACAGTTATAAACATTGGACCAGATGTAAAAACAACCAACTAAAGATACTCGACAGTAAACAAAAGCAGGCAGAAAATGGAGTGGAGACGATGTTTATTAAAACAGAGCGACACTGGGTAAAATTCCAGTTTTTATAACTTTCTGATGGAAGGCAGTCACAAGGGCAAAAGAAGTGAATTAATATCTGAGCTATTGCTACTACTAAGGTAACAAAAGTTTTCCATTTGAGCTCAGCCAAGTTATCAGCCTGATGTTTTTTAAAATCTATATTTTTCAAGGTAACATACTAGAATCAAGAATTTCTACATGATTTTCCACAAAGTTGAGGATACAATACAATATCGTTCAACATTCAAATAAATAAGAAAACATGGACCATCCTCCAGATAAAAGACCATCAGTGTAGACCCATTCTGAGATGGTGTTGGACAATTTGTAGACTAACATTTTAAACAAGCTGTTACAAGTAGGCCCAAGGATATAAAGGAGAATAGTCTCATGGTGTGTGAAAATTAGGATGTCTCGACAGAAAAATAGAAGCTATAAAAAGAAATCAAATGTGATTTCTACACCTAGCAAATGCTATATCTGAAATAAAAATGTTACTGGATGGGTTTAGCATCAGAGTGGAGACGACAGAGAAAAAAATCAGCTAACTTGAAAATATATCAATAGGGGCACCTGGGTGGCTCAGTTGGTTGAGCGTCCAGCTTCGGCTCAGGTCATGATCTCACGGTTCATGGGTTCAAGCCCTGTGTCGGGTTCTGTGCTGACAGCTAGCTCAGAGCCTGGAGCCTGCTTCAGATTCTGTATCTCCCTTCTCTCTCTGACCCTCCCCTGCTCACACTATCTCTCTCTGTCTCTCAAAATTAAAAAGAAAAAAGGAAAAAAAAGAAAATATATTAATAGAAGTAATCCAATCTAAAAAAGAGTAGAAAATAAGATTGAAAATTAAGAAAGAAACCCCAGTGGGATAATATCAAAAAGTCTACTATATGTGTAATTTGAATTTCAGTGTAAAAGGAGAGAAAGTATGGGTTAGAAGAAAATTTTTTAGGAAGTAATTGCTGAAAATTTTACAGATTTAATAGAGGACATAAATTTACAGTGAGCAAAAAGCAGGGATATGAAAAGATCTATACTGTGACACATCACAGTCAATTTGGTGAAAACCAAAGATAAAGAAAAATGCCTTAACAATAGATAAAGGAAAATAACACATTGTACACAACAGAGCAAGACTCAAATGACCCTTGACTTCTCATCAGAAATGATGATCTCGGGGGTGCCTGGGTGGTGCAGTTGGTTAAGCATCCGAATCTTGATCTCAGCTTGGGTCATAATCTCACAGGTCATGGATCTGAGCCCCATATCAGGCTCTGTGGGTATGACAAGGAGCCTGCCTGGGATTTTATCTCTCCTTCTCTCTGCCCCTCCCCCACTTGCTGTCTCCCTTTCTCTCTCTTTCTCTCAAAATAAATAAATAAACTTAAAATTTTTCTAAATAAATTTAAAAAATAAGAAAGAAATGATATGTAAAGTACTGAAATATATCTTTTAATAATCAATGTAAAATTTTATCTCCAGCAAAAATATCCTTCAAAAATCAAGGTCAAACAAAGACATTTTCAGATAAGAAAATAAGATTTCACAACCTCCAGACCGGCACTGCCAAAAATGGTAAGGGGAATTCTTCAGGCTGAAGGAAAATGAGGTCAAATGGAAACCCAAATCTTCAGGAAATAATGAAGAGATCAGAATTGGTAAATATAAGTAAAAATATAAAAGATATTTTTTCCTCTTAAAAAGTACATGACTGTTTAAAGAATCACACTGATCTAACTTTTTAAAGATAGACTGAATTTTTTATTTTTCACCTAAAATGGAAAATGTGTCATTGTAATGTTTTCATGTGATCAAGCTTAGATCTTAAAAGGTCATCGATTTTTTTCCTGGTGTGAAACTGACATTCGGGTATAATGTGATTATTTTCTGAGGTTAAATATATATTTTCTATCAATGTTTACTTGTCACATTAAATTCTCTTTGGATTTTCCCTCCCCTTTGTAGAGAAATGTGTCTGGAGTTGATAAGCTTAGCAAGCTTCTAGCCTAATAGGATTATTCTCTGAACATCTCTTAAAAAGGAGGCATTTTCCTAATGGACTTCCGTTTGGAGAGATTTCTATATTGCTAATCCATGAACTCCCTCTTATGTAGTTAAAATTCCTGGATTCCAGAAGTGTACTTTGTTCATGAACTCTGCTAATATATGTTTTGATTAAAATAAAGACCAAAACATTCCTAGGAATTCTTAGGAAAAAGCAATTAAATCCTATTCCCCAAATTATAACGTAAATCTCCTTAAAAAGAAAAGCATAATTTAAAAATTAAATTAAAAATGACTTAAAATGCTGAACAGGAAAAGATGTTACATGCTACTAAAAATCTAGAGTGAGGCATATCTGGGTGGCTCAGTCAGTGAAGCCTCTGACCTCAGCTCAGGTCATGATCTCATGGTCCATGAGTTCAAGCCCCACACTGGGCTCTCTGCTGTCAGTGTGGAGCCCACTTGGAATCCTCTGTCCCACTCTCTGTCTCTCCCTGGCTCACCCTCTCTCTCTCTCAAAAATGAATAAACATTTTTTAAAAATCTAGAGTGAAATCTTCAAAATAAAGTTCTCAAAGTCAGACTTTTAAGATAATGTCTAGAAGTAACAAAAAAATTATTTTCCCACTGTTTGCATTTGCCTGCTGGACCGCTGTTTTAATGGCCCTTCACTGTGTCAATGTCTATCTACCAGCAGTTAAACTCCTTATCTTCTGGCTCAGAACACCATCATCTCCTAAGTTCCCATTCCCTGATACCACCATTTTCTTTGCTTCTGAAGTTTTAAACCTATTAATTATCTTTGGTTTCACTCTCATCTCCCAGAAAATTATTTCCTGTGCCCTGATAATTTTTTCATTACCAAGTCTCTGACACTAACTTTGTCTTTTCCTTTCCCTTGCCTTCAATCTGATTTAGGCTTTAAGACCTTTAATATGGAGCCAAGAAACTGGGTTTCAAGGATAAACTATATAAAAGTAAAAAGGAGGGGCACCTGGGTGGCTCCACTGGTTGAGCGTCCAACTTCAGCTCAGGTCATGACCTCAAGGTTCGTGGGTTCAATCCCCACATTGGACTCTGTGCTGACAGCTCAGAGCCTGGAACCTGCTTCAGATTCTGTGTCTTCCTCTCTTCCTGCCCCTCCTCCGTTCATGCTCTGTCTCTTTCTCAAAAACAAAATAAACATAAAAAATTTAAAAATAAAAGTAATGAAGATATTGCAAATAACTTAATAATTGGTTGAGTTCTGAGCATTTAAATTAATGTAAATTAACTTGTCTCATGCTTACTATGACTCTATGAAAGAGACATTATTGTTATCCTATAGAGAGGGGAAGACTAATAGGGAGAGAAATTAACTTGCCCATGGAACCAAGTGCGGCCTGGACTGAGTCAAGACTGAGTCTAAAGTATAAGCCTTTACTGCGACAAGAAATACTCTCCAGGGGCTGGGCAGTGAGCCCATCGGCAGCCTGATGGCATCACTGTGTCTCTGCTCCAAGGCAAGTCCTCTCAAATCAATTTGAGTGGTCACAGAAATGTGTTCCAGGGATCAATACACAGTCTATTCTGATACATTCTTCTTCACCCAGAGCTTTAGAAGAAAGATAAAAATGGAATCTATCTAGTTAATTGGTGATACTTTCTTGGGTAAGGGGAAGATCTATTTGGAATCCCAGTGGGTTCAGCTTCTGCTGGGTTGGCCCTAATTATGTATAGCTGCCCTGCCCTCAGTCACTAAGATCATCCCTCTCTACACGGAAAAGTGCAAAATGCATGAAAAGGAGCTGGAATTTAACCATAAATGGCCCTGCTAGCACCAGAGGAAGATAAAGGAGCAGTTGCCCTTAAAAATACCCATGTCACTAACAGAAAGCGATTCCTGCATGAGTCTGAAGGGACACAAAGGGAAGGGCGGGCAGGGGAGAGGGAAATTATATGACTGCCAGGGCTGCCTCCGTGATAGAAAGTGTTTGCTTTGCTTTTTGGAACGAACCTCCTTAGTATGAAATTCATCTTCAGTTGTGCATGAGGCCTGAGATAGTGGAACACTGTTCCCTCTGAATCTGATGGTCCTCTTAGCACAGGTTGGGAAGAAGGTCCCAGAGCCTGGGCTGGATAGCGTTGAGGACCAGGAGGATTTGATCTTTTTGAGAGCCCAGGAATACTTCATCCAACTGTCTATTTCGTCAGCTAGACAACCAGTGGTCTGCCAGTGGCTTTCGGCCAGAGGCATGGCTCAAAGGGCCATAATCCTGGGTGAAATTGGCAATATCTGAGCTTTCTGCCTGTTGAAATCCATGCTGGCTGGCACAAGAACAGAAATTTCTTTTAAAGTTGAGCATGTCGGCCAAATTAATCCCATTAAACTCTAAATGACATCCCTTTGAAGAAAGTTCATTAAAGGAAAGATGTTGCTATATTACTATTTCTTCTCAACCATAGAAATCTTAGGAAAACAATTTTTTTTAATATCACAGAATGTCCGGGATAGAGGCAACCTTAAAGATTATAGTCTGCCACCCCACTGTTCATAGCAGCACTGTCAATAATAGCCAAAACATGGAAAGAGCCTAAATGTCCATCACCTGATGAATGGATCAAGAAGATGTGGTATATATACACGATGGAGAACTACATGGCAATGAGAAATAATGAAATATGGCCATTTGTAGGAAAGTGGATGGACCTTAGTGTCATGCTAAGCGAAATAAGTCAGGCAGAGAAGGACAGATACCATATGTTTGCACTCATAGGTCTAACAGGAGAACAGGAGAAACCTAATGGAGGACCAGGGGGAGGGGAAGAGGGAAAGAAAGTTGGGGAGACAGAGGGATGTAAAACTTGAGAGACTATTGAATACTGAAAATGAACTGAGGGTTGAAGGGGAAGGGGGAGGGGGGAAAAGAGGTGGTGATGATGTAGGAGGGCACTTATGGGGAAGAGCACGGGGTGTTGTATGGAAACCAATTTGACAATAAACTATTAAAATTTTTTTAAAAATTAAGAATTAAAAAAAAGATTATAGTCTGCCTTAGAAATCCTCCCATCCAACTACCTTATTTTACAAATGCTTGGTATAAGGAGAAAGAATGTTCATCAGGCTATGTGAATTACCTACGGATATTTTTTAAGTTGAAACATAAAATACATGCAGTATATAATATCTCTAATCCGGTTTATGAAATAAAATAAAATAAAACTGTTGACGGTTTCTTTTAGTCCTTTAAAATAAAAGTCAGTATAATCTAATCCAAAGACTCTTCTGAGGATAACTTACAATAGTTCATTATGTAACGTTCTAATTTATACTATTCCGGTATTGATTCAAATGTCTCCTCTGGACTGGCTGAAATTTTTTCCATCACTATAAGAAACCTCACAAATCACTTTCTTTCTAAGCCCTGATTCATTCTTGGTATGTTTTCTCAGGTTTGAGTCCACTGCCTTCCCCTGGATCACCAAACACATCTTGACTTCCTTCTTTCTGTGTACTTTTCTCTTGACTGAACTTCTAGTATGGTGAAAGTTCTTGTTCCTCAGGTTCTCAGTTGTCAATGTGAATCACAGTTTAGGAAAACTAGGCAAAGTTCAGCATGAGTCACACTATTACTGCTGCTAGCAGCAATAGTTAAAAAAAAAAGTGCTTAGTAGGTGGGAATTTTTTTTTTTCTCATTAAACTTTTGTTTTAATGGGTCTCAAAATTCTGTGACAGATTTTTGGTCAAGTTGTTTCCATTAAAAAGTACTGATTTTAAAAACTAATAACTTAAAACTGACACACACACACACACACACACACACACACACACACACACCAAACGGTCCACAAAACACTCTCCTTTCCTTCTGAAGGTTTTACGATGCATTGTTATCATTAACCAGTCTTTTACTATTAAACTTAAATGGCCAATTGACACAAACAGTTCTGAGACCATTCTTCCTCCGCTGATTAAGACTGGGGTGGCCAGTGTTGGGGATAATGCTCACTTAGCCTTCGCAGCTTTCTGG
>NC_043702.1:13787598-13810124 GCF_006229205.1 Suricata suricatta | reverse complement strand
CATACTTGAAGGAGCCCTTTCCCATCTCAGCAGCCTCCTTCTCAAATTTTTCGATAGTTTTTTTGTTGATCCCAGCACATTTGTAGATGAGATGTCCGGTAGTGGTAGACTTGCCGGAATCTACGTGTCCAATGACAACGATGTTGATGTGAGTCTTTTCCTTTCCCATTTTGGTTTAGGTTTATCGGTGGTTTTCACGACACCTGTGCTCTGGCGGCAAACCCGTTGCGAAAAAGTCTAGGTGGGAATTTTTACGAAGTGGATTACCTTGTTTTATCATGACACCTGATATTAGCAGGAGGTTGGTGATACATTAATATCTCCATATTACAGACAAAAATTGGCTTAGAGTTAGGAAATTTGGCCAAGGTCACACAAGTAACAGTAGTAGAAGCAGGATTTCGGTTTCAGTGTTCTCATATCAGAGCCCTCTCTCTTGACTATGAACTTGTGATGGCCCATGGCAAGAGACGAAGATGGAAACTAATTTGGGACTGAGTTTTCTGGGAGGCTTCAAGCATCGGGCTGAGTGGCTGAATATGAGAGGGCCACCTGACCCAGCCTGAGGGGCCCGAAAAAATGTCACATGAATTGCCCTCAGGGCTGAGTTTTGAATGGAAAGTAGGAATTTATATAGCACAGGTGTGTTGCTTGATCCGTGGGAAGAACACAGGGGAAAGAATAGAGCTATAAAAAGCACGGTGCATTTGGGTATTGCATAAAATGTAATAATCATTGTATAGATAGGCTGATAACTCGATGGATGGATTTGTGGATAGATGGAGGAGTTTTGATGGAAATTAGTACTAGAGAGGAAGGTGAACTAGTTCATGGAGCCAAATACTCTGAATACTTTACATGGACTTGGAGATCCTCTCTCACAGCATTTCCATGAGGCAGAAGCTGTAGTCCTCCTCATTTGACAGATGAAGAAAAGGAGTCAGGATCTGAGCTGAGGCAGCCTGGCATCATAGACCGTGACCCCAATCGCTATAGTCAATAGCCCTTCACAGCACAATGTGTGTAGGTTTGGGTACCTTCTGACTTAGATCTTACATTCCAGGTTGATCACTTTCCAGCTGTGTGAATTTGTGACATATAGTATTCCAAGCTACATCAGAAAATGCAAATAATTATACACACCTAGACAGTTGTGTGATTAAGTTATCTAAAGGTTCTTTAAGACATCTAAAGTTCTCTAAAGATAACTTAAGATAAAGATAACATAAGAAAACTAATATTTAACAAGTAGCTTGGCCAGTGTAACTGAAGTTACATTTTCATCTGGGACTTTCTTGCCAGCCTGGAGAATATGCATAAATCACACAAATAGTTATGTTCACCCCCTTACCACCGGCGAACTCTCTAGTTGACTGACAGCCACTCAGGTGCCCATTCACATGTACCACTTTCATGGAAAGAAAGTGTGAAGTGAGAGTTTTATGCTCAGTCAAGATGTCCTTTGTATGTCAAGGATCTAAAAAACAGTTGTGAATGTGTCAGAACTCGGGTACATTATAAACATGTGCCTTCCTGAGAATCTCCTGGAAGAGGAGATTCCCCCAACAGAGAGATGATTGAGGAAGCAATGGAAATAGAATCGTTGGTGAGCATTTAATATATATAGTTGTAGATTTGAGACTAAAAGATGGAAAATTGATATTTAAATGTTGTCGTTCTGACAAGGTATAAATCATGCAATCAAAACATGAAAGGACAAGAAAGAAGAAAAGAGGAAAGCAGATTCACTGATTGGTGAATAGACAATTGGTGGGTGTTATAGGAGAGTATTAAAAACTCACAAACCAGGGGCACCTGAGTGGCTCAATTGGTTAAGCATTTGACTTCAGCTCAAGTCATGATCTCACAGTTTGTGAGATCGAGCCCCATGTTGGGATCTGGGCTGACAGCTCAGAGCCTGGAGCCTCCTTTGGATTCTGTGTCTCCTTCTCTCTCTGGCCTCTCCCCCCACCTGCCCCTGCTTATGATCTGTCTCTCAAAAATAAACATTAAAAAAAGAAATTTTAAAAAACTATGTAAAATAATTCTTATGCCAAGAGACATTAAAAAAATAACCTCACAAACAAGGTAATAGAGATTAAACAAGGAAATATGGGCTAGAGACATTTTTAAAGGAACTAAAAAAAGATACTGTCCCCCAAAAGTACAAAAATAACCACTAGAAAAAACAACTACTAGAAAAAAATAAAAGAGCACATTAATGGAAAAACTGAAGAAACCCAGATGAAGTCTAGAGTACAGTTCACAATAATGTACCAATGTTGGCTCTTAGATGTTCATGACAACATAAGCTATTAACCACAGGAGGAACTTGCTGAAGTGTATATGGGAGCTCCATGGTATCTTTTCAACATAAAATTATTTCAAAATCAAAAGTTTGTTTTGAAAACTTTTAAATTGAAAAATAGCTATTAAGTAAAAGGAAATATACAACCAACATAACAGAATTTCTAAAAATTATTTTTAATTCAGATATTTATGAATTACTCTGAAAAGCATGACCAAATGGGTCTACTTATCATTCATAAAGTATTTAAAATGTAGGAGGCCTCCTAGAGTCTGTATACCAAAACCAACACTTAAAGCCATACTATGAAAGAATTATGATGGCAAAATTGAGGGTTTAAATGCTTTTTATATTACAGCCAGAGCTACAATCAAAGGAAGCCCAAAGAAGACTCACTGTTTCTTTTTAATCTTTATGATGATTAACACACTACAATTCAGAATCTATGGGATATACCTAAAGCTGTTTATAGGGGAAAATTCATAGACTTAAATGCTTTATCAATACATTGAGTGGAATAAAAAAATAATTAAATTTCCAACTCATAACAGCCAAATAAAACATCTATCAGTACAATAACAAAGTAAACCAAAATATAACACAAGGAAAGAAATAATCAATATAAAAACAAATTCATGAGAAAAACAACAGAAAATTAGCAGATCTAATTAGTCAAACAAGATATGAATATTTTAATAACTAAATAAGCAAAGCACTACCTAACTAATTTGTGCAGAGAAAGCACAAATATACAAAATTAATGACATCAAGAGAGAAGAATTTTTTTTTAAATAAGTCGACTTTGTAGACCTCTATACAAACACACTTGAAACACAGGATAAATGGATAATGTTCTAGAAAAATAGGAAAATACAGTTTTTCAAATTTGAGCCCATTAGATATAGATTTCAAAAAGATAAATTTCTGTAGAAGAAACAGAAAGTTCCTAAATTTATTTGTACACTTCCAAATTTTAAAAATTCAAATTAAAAAAAGAGACATTTCAAAATAAATTTCAAAGATGGAGAGTAACAGGAGACCACATATTCCACAGTACTTCAAATTTTGATTTGTTTTAATTTGCTCCTGTTACTCTCTTCTGCGAATTCCCTCCATGCATAGAAGTCGATATTTGTAGGTTGAACATTGGTTCAAAAAGAACATTCTTATGTAAACACCTCCAGGGGGTTCTAATTCATATTGAGAGATCTCCAAGAACTTCATTGATAATGTAACTTCAGTTCTTTGTTCCTCCACCTAATCCCAAATGGTAAATATACCTTTCATGTATCCCCCTGAAAGACCTTATCCCTGCTTGAAATATTAATTTGTGAAAGGCAAGGAAAAACATCAAATTCCAGTCAAGAGGTTTGTCTTTAAATTTGAAATATGTGTCTTCACAGTCAGACTTGAGAACTGTCTTACGAGGTGTCTTGAGTTCAAACCTGTGATGATCCCTACTCAACTTCTCCGGACGGAGTCATCTCCGTGCTCCGATCTCTCTCCTCAGGAGCATTTTACCGTTTTTATAAACCATCAATAGAGCGGGTCAAGCAATAGCTTCTTTTGCTTGCCCTTGCCATTTCTGAAGATACTATCATCGCTGTGATACGGTTTTGTGTTATTTTTTCTGAATTCCATCAGGCTCCCAGCTAGTTTCATAATAAACCCCAGTAGAAATTATTGACATGAATAATCGAAAGTTGTAAACAATTTGTATGGTTCATGCTGAATTAGTCATTATATTTTAATGAGAATAGAAACTGCTGAATGACCTTTGTTATCAAGAGATAATTAAACATACTCCTACTTGATGATTCTTTTTCTTGAATTTCTTGGAGTTTTTGTTGAGCCGGACTCTTAAGAAATAATGTTAATCAGATTGGTGTTATTTTTTCATTTATAAATTTGATGATATGAGCAAAAATTATTTTCACTGTTATTTAAAAATGAACCGAAAGGGGCGCCTGAGTGGCTCAGTCGGTTAAGCCTCCGGCTTCGGCTCAGGTCAGATCTCACGTTCATGGGTTCGAGCCCCGCGTCAGGCTCTGTGCTGACAGCTAGCTCAGAGCCTGGAGCCTGCTTCTGGTTCTGTGTCTCCTTCTCTCTCTGCCCCTCCCCCTCTCATGCTCTATCTCCATCTATATCAAAAATAAATAAAACATTTAAAAATTTTTTTTTAAATGAACAGAAAAATCAAGCTTTCCTTCTAGAGGGATTATAATGAATGAACAGATAACTGTACAGAAGTCAAAGACTGTTCAGTTTCAAAGAGGAAAATGTCATTTTTTTCCTGAAATATTCTCCATAGAAAAGGAAGTTGAAAGATGCTACAAAGTATCATGGGACGCCTGGGTGGCTCAGTCCTTTTAGCATCCGACTTCCGCACAGATCTTGATCTCATGATTGGTGAGTTCAAGCCCTGCATCGGGCTCTGTGCTGGCAACTCAGAGCCTGGAGCCCGCTTCGTATTCTGTGAGTGGCAGAGGGGCAGCGAGAATGGGAGACAGAGAATCCCAAGCAGGATCCGCACTGGCAGTGCAGAACCTGACATAAGGCTCGATCTCACATGAGATCATGACCTGAGCTGAAATCAAGAGTCTGATGCTTCACCAACTGAGTCACCCAGGCGCCCTGAAAGTATGCTGGTTTTATCATTCATTGACCACGGCTCTCTTCAGTTTCCTTCTTTTCTGTGACTTCTCTTTCTTCTAGAGTTCAAGACAAATTTTTTCATTTCTCATTATTATTTCAGGTTCCATTCAGTTGGGAAGGGAATGAGGAGCATGGAAATTGATAAGTGCAAAAATCCAATTCAGCTGAAACTGGTTTTTCATGGTTCAATCTTCAAAGACAGTTAGGTTTTAGGGGCCTCTCATTCTGCTGCAGTGCAGATGCCCACTTACTTACCCAGCAAATATTTCTGACATACCAACCATTGGAGAGGAATGCTGCTGGGCTGTGGGGACTCCATGGTGAGAAGAAGACAGAGACCTGGCCCCCACAAGTATGGAATCTAGTCAAGAAGGCAGAGTAACTAAAATAATCAGGTAAATTTTTTTTTAATTTTTATTCATTTATTTATTTATTTATTTTTTATTTTTTATTGACAGAGAGATAGAACAGGGGAGAAACAGAGAAAGAGGGAAGGAGACTACAAAGCAGGCTTCATGCTCTCAGTGCAGAACCTGATGTGGGGCTTGAACTCAGGAACTGTGAGATCATAACCTGAGCTGAAACCAAGACTTGGATACTCAATATACTGGGACACCCAGGCACCCCAAAATCTCATGTAAATCATGTAAATTAATGTAAGCAATGGTGCCTGCAAGAAAGGAAAGATAGGTGAAATGATGAGATGCAACAGGGAGATCTGGAACATTCTATGAGGCTCAGAGAAGTCTTCTCTATGGAAGGGGCATTGTAGTTGAGAGCTGAAGAAGAGAACGTGGTAACTAGCACGAGGGTAAGGAATGGGAAAGGTAAGTGAGCAGGGAATCGGGCGGTATCCAGCTTCTGTAGGAGGAGGACTGTAGGTGGAATGAAAAACCGTAAATACCTCATAAGATGACTTCACAGTACTGCATCAGACATTTTGAGGAGGAAGAAGTAGAAAAATGGGTCACTGTATTTAGCACAAAGTACTGAATAAACTCTGGCTTCTAGTACTATCACGTTCCATTTCAAATTGCTGCCTCTCACCTCTCTGTACAGCGGCTGCTCACCCAGCCAGCATCCGAACTTACCCGGCAGCCCCCAGGCAGTGGCCCCCTTCAGTGAATATTCTAAAATCTGATCTGTGACATAGCAGAAGAGGTCCTTGAATACATAAAATTAATGTATTGGCCATTCAACCAACACATGTTAAGCAGGTTTAGAGTTAACAGTAGTGACAGCTGGGGCGCCTGGGTGGCTCAGTCGGTTAAGCGCCCGGCTTTGGCTCGGGTCATGTTCTCATGGTTTGTGGGTTTGAGCCCCGCTTCAGGCTTTGTGCTAACAGTTAGCTCAGAGCCTGAAGCCTGCTTCAAATTCTGTGTCTCCCTCTCTCTCTGACCTTCCCTTCCTAGTGCTGTCTCTCTCTGTCTCTCAAAATAAATTAAAAAAAAAAAAGTAGTGACAGCTAACAGTTGCTGAGTATGTACCATTGTGTCCCCAGTGTTGTATGGATAGAGGCCTCTTCCCAACAATTTTATGAGGTAGGTACTTCTATTGTAATTATATTACATATGAGGAGAAAGAGGTTAAACAATTTCCCAGTGGGCCTTTAATTCAATATACACTGATACATGTCAATTATTTTTCAATAAAACTGGGGAAAAATAAATTAAAAAAAACGAAATCTCGGGTACCTGGGTGGCTCAGTCAGTTAAGTGTCTGACTCTTGATTTTGGCTCAGGTCTTGAGCTCACAGTCATGAGATGGGTTAACGCAGAGCTTGCTGGGAATTCTCTCTCCCTCTCTCTCTGCCCCTCCTCTGATCATGCTCTCTCTCTGAAAAAAAGAAAGAAAGAATGAAAGAAAGAATGAAAGAAAGAAAGAAAGAAAGAAAGAACGAAAAAAAGAAGAGAGGGAGGGAGGAAGGAAGAAAGGAAGGAAGGAAGGAAGGAAGGAAGGAAGGAAGGAAGGAAGGAAGGAAGGAAGAAAGAGAAGGAAAGAAAGAAAGAAAGAAAAGAAAGGAAAGAAATGTATCTCTAGACTGTGAGAGCTTAACCACTGTTCCATCCTGCTGTAAGATGGACAAAGGCCCTTGCTCACATAGAGTTTACAGCCTACTTGCAAAGAGGTGGGGAGATGGTGGAAATTCAATGAACCAATAAATAAATATGGTGGATAATTGGGGTTTGTGATTAACATTACAAAGGAATTAAACAGTGGTGTGATGCATAAGGAATGGGAGTGATCAAGGGATACCACTTTGAAAACCATTTTCAAAAATGGCTTCTCAGGGGAGGGGCCTTAGGACTGAGATCTAAAATGTGGACCAGAGAGTTCTGGGAAGAGGCAGGGAAAAGATTTCTAGCAGAGGAAACAGCAAGTGCACAGATCTTGAGGGAGGGCAAGACTGTGGTGTGGGAGGAACCGAGAGAGGCCAGAGCAAGGAGGTGAGAGTGGAGTGAGATAAACCAGATCGTGTAAGACCCTGTGTCCAGAGGTTTGAGTGTCACTGGAAAGGCAACAGGAAGCCAGTGGACTTTTTAAAGCAAGGACCAAAATAAAAAGGATCTGATTAATATTTTTAATTTTTCCCATTAACTTCTGTTTGGAGAATAGATATTTGCGTCAAGGGTGAAAGAAGAGAGACTAGTTCAGAGTGACTTATATCAATACAGAAATGACCATGGGGTATTGACTTTGGATGTGGAGAGAAGGGAAAGAAATAAAAAGTCTTGCTAACACATTGGATGCAGGGAATGAGACGAACAGAAGAACCAAGGATGACTCCCAGATATTTTGGTTCAAAGGACTACAAATGGTGGTCCCTCCCCAGGGAGGTACAAATTTGGAGGGAAAGTCACAAGTTCCAGTCTGAATGTGAAGTCTGAACTACTTTCAGACTTTCCTGTGAATGTGAAAAGCACAACGCTGTATATGTGAGGTTGGAGGTTAGGGCTAGAGAGGGGAAGGTAAGGGTCGTTGACATGCAGATGGTACCGAAAGCCGTGGAGATCACCTAAGAAAGGGAAGAAACCAAAAGGCGTGGGCCATAGTTGTTGGCTAATTCAGATTCTCTATCTGAATGACTGTCAGATTCACTATGGGTTAAATGGTAACAAAGCAATAATGATATATCCGGCTTCAGGTCGAAGGCATCCAGGACTAACCCTCTTTCTTTCCCTTCGTTCTTGATTGTTCCTCTACATTCCTGGCAAGTAAGGAGATACTTTGATTCTTTACCCTACCAGGTTCTGAAATTGGTTGAAAGATTTATAGAGGAGGGAGGGGATGCCTCCTGGTGCAAAATAAAACATAATACTTAGATCACAATTCAACTTTCCTTCTGCTGAATCTCACATGTATGAATCCCTTACAGATCAATCTTCGGAAAGGGCCCTATTCATTTGCCTTTCAGGACGTTCATAACAAGGGGGTCAGCAATGTTCCTAACCTCTTTATGGAAATCTGATCAATCTGAGTTGACATTCCACGGAGAAGCGAAGAAGCACAAACTTCTGTCTACCAACAACGTAATCATATCTGACAATCCAGTTCAACACCCCCATTTACGGGCACCCAGAAGATCCTTTTGTCAGTCAATCAACAAGTATTTCCTGAGTGCCCTCGGGGTGCCTGGTACTGGATAAAACTGCTTTTGTGAATAAGCAAGCGGATTCACTGCCATGAAAATAGAAATTTAATCACTTGTTCACCCAAGCATTTCCCGTCAGCTTTTCCAATATGCTTTTTTGTGTGTGAATGACTAACAGTGGCTGCTGCAAAGGCAGCCTGCAAATCCCAGCCAGAGCCCCGAGAGGAGAGATGACTCACCGGCACCTGACGCCAAGCCTCTGTTTCCTTCAGAAGAGTAGGAAGAGAACAGTAATGTCCCCGGTAGAATGACCGAGATGTCCTTCTGAATCCATGGTAGGTCATAACCGCTTCCTCCTCCCCACGCCTGGCAATGATGATTTCAACCCAAAGAAAGTTTAAACTGTGAACACTCCACAAGTTCAACGTCAAGTTGACTAAAAACCTGGCAAAAGGCATTTCTCTCCCTGTCAAGCAAGACCAAGTCTTTGTCGTGAGTTCTTTTCCTTTGGGAAATGCTAAAGGCATACGGTGTTTTGCACATATCTATGTCTGAGTTCTGGCTGCTCTTAAAAACAACAAACATTGTATTTCTCACAATTCTGGAGACTGAGAAGTCCAAGATCAAGGTGCTGGCATATTTCATATCTAGTGAAGACCTTCTTCCTCGTTTGCAGATGGCTCCCTCCTTGCTGTGTCTTCACAACGTGAAGAGCAAGCTTTGGTCTTTTTCTCTTTTTCCTCATCTTCTTTTTTTTAATGTTTACTTATTTTTGTATTTACTTTTGAGAGAGACAGACAGACAGAACACAAGCAGGGGAGGGGCAGAGACAGAGGGAGATACAGAATCAAAGCAGGTTCCAGGCTCTGAGCTCTCAGCCTGGAGCTTGACTTGGGACTTGAACTCACAGGCTGTGAGATCATGACCTGAGCCAATGTCAGATGTTCAACTGACTGAGCCACCCAGGCACCCCTGGTCTCTTTCTCTTCTTCTTCTTCTTTTTTTATTTGTTTAATCTTTATTTATTTTTTGAGAGAGAGAGAGAGAGTGAGAGAGAGAGAGACAGCATGAGAAGAAAAGAAATAGAAAGAGAGGGAGACACAGAATCCAAAGCAGGCTCCAGGCTCTGAGCTGTCAGCACAGAGCCCAGCGTGGGACTCAAACTCATGAACTGTGAGATCATGACCTGAGGTGAAGTCGGAGGCTTACCCGACTGAGCCACCCAGGTGCCCCTTTCTCTTCCTATAGGGCACTAATCCCATCATGGAGACTACCGTCATGACCTTATTTGGGCCTAATGAACTTCCAATGGCTCCATGTCTAAACAGCATCACGTATCAACGTACGATGTTGGGGAGACCAAATATGCAGTCCACAACAATTTCTTTACAACATATTAACAGTGACTACTTCCAGTTTGGCCTTTCACTGCAGGAAATCCAAGGACTTTCCCAGCTCACGCATGGGGCCATGCCACCTCTCACTCTGATACTTATTCAAACAAAGGTTCAAGTGTCCCAAGTGACTCTTGGGTCACAATTCAACAAAGCTCTGACATCCCCGTGCAAATAGTCAAACACCCTTTCAAAACATTTTGGCTATGTAATAGTTCGTCCTCCAAGGTGTTTGTCCTAGCGCTTCCCATCCAGGCTTGTCCATTGCTCCGTCCCCCAGGCAGTGCCTTCTCTCCAAGGAGACTGGATCTCTGCTTAACCTAAAATGTTCACGCCTTGGTTTTCTGCTGGGAGCCGCATCAGACTTGCCAGATGACACAGTCACAGTGAGGAAATGGCAGACGTTTGCACAGCTCCTGCCATGAAGCGAAACTGGTATCTTCTTCTATTATTGGCTCATATTGGGAATGGTACCACTGTTATTGGTTAGGCCTCACAATGTTCCAAATCAGACTGATATTCCCCACACAGTTACCCCATAAGAAAAAAACATTTTCCTGACCCTGCATAAAGGATTTTAGATCAAAGCGCTGCAGATGTTTGCCAAAAGGCTCTTGTAATGAGCTTTGCAGACACAAGACCTAAGGGGGGCTAAGAACACAAGAGTTACGGTTACTTCTGGCCCGGAGAAGAAGAGCCCAACTTAGAGATAAGACACAGACAAGGACGGAAATTGCTGCATATACCTTTGCTAATTGGAGTCACAAATACCCTCCCTTGTACTGATTTCAGCTATGAGGATGGATAAAAAATTAGAAACCCAGGTGCAAGGTCAACACACACAGGGCTCCCATTATGCTTACATCAAGGAAAGGGCTTTCTCTAGCAACTCGTTAACAGTCTTTCTCTTATGGCTAAGGAGCTGGATAAAATAACTCCCAGCCAATCTATATACAAGTTAACCTATGTTTTAGTTTTAGCATTACTAACTTAAATAATATGTATATTATCCTGTTTTTTACTAAAAACATCTTGTTATTCTCTTGGTTATAAAATTTACTTGACCTCACGGTAAGTGCATTACATGACTTGGTTATAACTTGTTAATTAAAAACAAAGTCATAATTATTGGCCCAAAACCACCCCATACAAAATAAGATAGGTTTGTTACTTTCTTAATCTTGGGAACTGATGCCAAGAATAAGTTGGGATGGTTCTACAAAAATACTTCTGTAACACTTGTTTCTGTACACATTTGATGATTAAAGCACCTTATCACTAAGAATTAGAAACTCTAAACAATTCCTATTTTCTGATGTCATGTTATTGCTTAACCAATAAAAAAGACACAAAAGCAGACAGAATGGAGACGCCTGCCTGGTGATCAGGAAAGAAACCCGTGGCTCTCTCATCTCTCGTGTGCGCCAACACCATCCATCCTTTCAGGGACCCCTGGACCTGCTGCACCTGGACTCTGGCAGTTTTCCTGTGAAGTTTCAATTCAAGCCATATGTCTGTCCACTGCAGTACCCACTGACTTCTTCTTCAAAATTTTTGTTGGTTTGTTTGTTTGTTTTGGAGAGACAGAGAGACAGAGCATGAGGAGCAGAGAGAGAGGAATACAGAGAATCCAAAGCAGGCTCCAGGCTCTGAGCTGTCAGCACAGAGCCTGATGTGGGGCTCAAACCCATGAACCACAAGATCATGACCTGAGCTGAAGTCGGATGCATAACCAACTGAGCCACCCAGGTGCCCTTTCATTCTTCGAATTTTTATTGCAAAAGCATCATTAACTCTTTAAGCATTTTTTGATATAATAACTTTTCATCATATCTTACGATTTGTTTTCTGGCCCTTGAGAAAGATAAACTTACTTTATCATTGTCTTACTTTTTAAAATTCTGTTACATAGAGTGCTCCTCACAACGCTGTTTTAAAGGTTCACCCAGTAAGACTTTGTGGTGTTGAATTGAATTTACGTGTTGGTAACTTCTGGAACTATAGTCTAATGATAGAAGTCTAATGGTAGCATTTCAGATACCATAACAAGTTGGTAGTAAGACTTTTTGGTGTTAGAAGGATTTCTGAGACCCTTTAACATATCCACATATATACTATTAATGGAAGAAGTGCCCCTAATAAGTGCTAACTCCGCCCCAGCTCAGGCCTCGATGTGACATCATCATTCAAATGCACACAGGTGTGATTGGTAATAGGAAACAAATAATTAATTCACTAAGTTAGAGTGAGAAGGACCTGGCCTATGAACTTCACACTAGCAGAGGGCTCATCCTTCTTCCTATTGCAAGTCTGTTAAGGAAAGCAAATTGCATGAGAAGCAGATGCCTGATGAATACTGGAGAAGGGTTAAACAGAGCTGTTTCAGCAGACTTTGTACACTGATGCATGGCCTTTTCTTCCTTCTCTAGAGGGATCACATTGTGGTCTCTTGGCATTGGAACCCCAATCTTTTGCAAAGTACCTAGAGTCATCATGACAAATTCTTACTCTCCAACTTTTTTTTTTTAAAGTTTATGTAAATCTGCATCTTCTCAATACTACACCTTCATTCTATTTCAAAACTCTCTGCCTTTCCCCCTTGTCCCCAGGGCAGCATTTCTGTGATAGATGTTATTATCACTCTCCCTGGGACTCTTGTCTATTTCACAATTGGAGGACACCTGCCTGATAGCCCTCTCTTTTATGTTCAGTCTGGAATCTCCCAAATTTGGGGGTACATGGAGGAGGTGAGGCAGTTCTGGAAGTTCACATGAAGTAGATCTAAACTCCAGGGTCCTGTTGGAGAAGAAAGCGAGCATCAGAAACAATCACTGGGGAACAAAATACGCAAATGGTTTATGGTTATTAAGGACAGAGCTTGGGGGAGGGCAGAAGGCCTAAAAGGAAGTGTGGAATAACATAGGAACATAGAGGTACTTTGATTTTAACTCTCTAGAAGCCAAGGTGTGATGGTATAATAATAATCCCAATTATAAAAATAAACCCAAGGTGAAATAACCTGAGTAATTTTCCAATTTGAAATAAAGCTGAGATTTGAACTAAGTTCTCTCTGACTCATGCTTCCCTGAACTTCACATTGTAGGCTGAGTCCAAATGCTGCTGGGTCTCAGCTCCAGGATTCAGCCACTGACTTCCTACTGGTTTTCTATACTCTCTCCATACTCTGCCAATACCGATTTTAAAGTGAATGATGAAAGTCAGAGACACCTGCCTGAAATATATCCTAAATTTTATTGAACATTATCTCATCTTCCATATTTGCTTCCTTATCCCATTCCTAAAATAAATCAAGTCAAATAAACTTCCCAACCTGTTAAGTATAAACTAATGTTCCTGTATCCTTAAATGAATCTTCATTTTCTGGCCTCACAATTCATCCAACATAGTTCCTACTGTTCTCTCGCTCTCATTCTTCTCTCATCAGAGGTCTGAATGTCAGTGACTCTGCAGGGCCCTCTTCCAAGTTCTGAAACTCCTTAGAGCACCAGGCCCAGCTCTGGGAGATTCCATGTCCAATACTCTAGGTTCTGATAACTCCAATATCTCTCCTTTGTTCCCTGGGAGTGGTAACTGCATCCTAAAGCTACTACCTCTACAATTCATCGGATGCCCTTTTAGCCTTTTCAACTCTCTGTCCTGTCTAAAGACACAGTAATTGATACCAGACATTGGAATCCTTTTTATCCTCTGGCTCACTTGTGTCTGAGTAAGACACATAAAGTAGTTGGTAGCTCACCTAAGTCCAATCGGCACAATGCCATCAATGTCGTAGACTAGTGTGTTATTTTTTTGTGTTAAGATGATCAACATTTCTGCAGATTACATTCTGGCAGACAGTAGGTGAGTTGACACAGCCTAAAAAGAAGACAGAAAGAGAGAGAGAGAGAGAGAGAGAGAGAGAGAGAGAGAGAAAGAAAGAGAAAGGAAGGAAGGAAGAAAAAAGGAGAGAAAGAAAGAAGGAAGGAGGGAGGGAGGGAGGGAAGGAAGGAAGGAAAAAAAGGAAAGAGTAAAAAGGAAAGAAACAGTGACAAGAAACAAAAACCAAACTTTGCTTTGAATACATTCTGCTCTGTAAATAGGTAGGGGTGCTTTTTAACCTGAGATAGGATGTCTTGAATAAAATGTTCCTTGCCCCTGGTTTATCCAGATAAAACCAGATAAAAAGCCAATACAAGAGGGACAAGCTCAAGGGGGAGCTTGATGGAAAACATGAGATAAACTTTTGGCCATGGCCCCTATAAGCTGCCTGGGGCTCTCGCGGCTATACTTAGCCTTCCGAACTCAAGTCCACATCATAAATACAGTCACTAAGAGGAGCCTGATGCCTGATGTAGCTGATATACATTTCACTGTTGCCTTCCAGGGGTGTAATTCACACGTCAACACCAGTTATTCTTGTTTTTCTGCGTCATTCCCTCTCCAGGGGCGACTTTAAATTATCTGTGGGTAGAGAGTTCAGCCAACTAAGAGTAAAGTTTTTAAATTTTCATAAAGCAGATCTTGTACAAATAAAACAAGTGGACATAAAAACATCTTATTCTTCTTTTAGGTATTTTTATTCTATTTGCTTCCTCTCTCAACCCAATAGCCAATGCCATTCAACCCAGAATGGGCTGAGTATGTGCTGAATGTATGCTCATACCTTCAGAAAATATTTAGTGCCAATTGCTATGAGTCATGACTTTATAAGCTCTAAGGATGAAATGACCAAGACAGAGCCCCTGGTGTTCAAGATGTTAGAGTCTAGAGAGAAATGCAGATAAATAAGCAAGCAATATGAAAGTGCTAAGACAAGGGAGTAAGAGAGCATGAAAGGACCAAGCCCGAGTAGTCACACCGAATAGGGGCAGATAAGAGATGGGATAAGAGAAGGCCTCCTAAGGGTGACATATTATTCAGAACTAAAACTAAATGAGCTATCAAGCCAGGAAGCCAAGGAGGAAACTTAAATGCATATTACCCAGTGAAAGAAGCCAATCTGAAAAAGCTACGTACTGCAGGAGTCCAACCATAGGACCTTCTGGAAAAGACAAAACTATGGAGACAGTAAAAGATCAGTGATTTCCAGGGTTGAGGTGGGGGAGAAGTGAATGGGCGGAGCATAGGGCATTTTTAGGGCAATGAAAATATTCTATATGTTATCATGATGGATACATCTCATTATAAATTTGTCCAAACACATTGCGTGTATAACACCAAGAGTGAAGCCTAAGGTGAACTATGGACTTGGGGTGGTTATGATGTATTAATATAGGTCCATCCTTGATTAAATTAAATTAAATTTAAAAAAAAGAACGTGCCATTCTGGTGAATGATGTTCCTAATTTTGGTGGGGAGATGATACCTGCGTCAGGGTAAAGGATATATGGAAAATACCACAGATTTTGTTGTAAACCCAAAAATGCTCTAATAAAATAAGTTCTTACAAAATAGTAAAATAAAACAAGGACAATAATATCCACTTTATAAGTTGCTGTGAGGCTAAAGGAGAAAACTAAGGGTGAGCACCTTCCATGGACAACATTGCCCCTTGGAGCCCCACCTTCACATGCAGTGAAGACGGCATTTTCTATGAAACATTACTTCTCTGGGCTGTTAGTAAGTACTTTCCGGGAAAATGTTCCTATATTCAAATACAATTATAAAACGTGAAGTTAAAAGGTCTCTTCACCGGGCACCTGAGTGTTTCAGTCAGCTAAGTGTCCAACTTTTGATTTCAGTTCAGGTCATGATCTCACAATTTGTGAGATCGAGCCCCATGTCAGGCTCCATGCTGACAGCTCAGAGCCTGCTTGGAATTCTCTCTCTCTCTCTCTCTCTCTCTCTCTCTCTCTCTCTCTCCCTGCATGCATGCACTCTCTCTTCCTCTATCTCAAGATAAATAAATAAACTTTTTTAAAAAGTCTCTTCACAATTGGAGTTTCCAGAGCCTGCAACAGGCTAAGATGTGACTTTTAAAGCAATTTTCAGCACAGGGCCTTATTTTCTTGAATATCTTTTGCAGTGACTTGGATGTGTCACACCCTGGGAAGCCCTAGGGTAAAAGCAGTGTATCCCGAGGACCCCTGGTAAACACTCAGCAGAAATAACCATGAACCACTCACCTCTCTGGAGGCAGTGGGTGTGACAGGGAGGGGCAGGCGTTTCCAAGGAGTGGGCTCAGAGGCGAACACCAAGAAGTCAAATATCAGAGCAGGTGCTGGAGCCACACAGAACTGGGAGAAGAATGCAACCAGGGAGTCTGAGGTCAGAGGTCTGACGTGGAGCCCCAACTCTATGAGCCTCAAAGTTAAGAAGAGAAGAGAAGGAATGGGGGAGTGTTGAATACAGGGCATCAGAGATGGGGGGCAGTTCGGTCTTGCCTCATGGCAAGCCTTGTGACTATGAAACAGGGACCCCATGGCTCACTTCCTATCTATTTTCTTTTTTTGTTTGTTTAATGTTTATTCAATTATTTTGAGAAGAGAGAAAAAGAAAGAGAATCTCAAGCAAACTCCGCACTGTCCTGCCAGCAAGTGGGGCTTGAACTCATGAAGTATGAGATCATGACCTGAGCCTAAATCAAGAGTTGGAGCTTAACCAACTGAGCCACCCAGGTGCCCATGACTTGGCATTTTCTATTTGGATCAAGGCTGAGGTCTTTCAGAGGCAAGGACTGGTGGACAAAAATGGGTCATTTGGCATCAAGCCAGGTGCAAGTTACCTCTTTCCGAGCAGCGGACATGTAGAGGCTCGTAAAGAGGGCTGGGAGGAGGGCTCCAGGCAGGAGTGTGCGGAGAGGAGCCAGAGATGGACCCCAAGGGTGAAGAGCTCATTTCCCCGTGTTGCACAGGCTCAGCCAAAGCCCGCTGCGACTGCTCTCGTTCTAGGTCATGAGTTCACAGAGGAGCCCCATGTGCAGGACCTGGGTATCTCCAAGAACATCCAGAACTCTGAGGCACCTGAAAAATTCAGCCGCATTCCTCTCTGGTCCTCCTCCTACGTTCGAAGTTCCATTCTTCCGTTTGGAACATATTCTTGGCCAATCTAGGAGCATGCAGAAGTCCATTTTTTAAACCTTCATGAGCCAGGAATTTGGTCTTTCACTCAGTTGTTTCTTTGGCAAGTTCCTTAGCACATTTATCATCCATCCACTCACCAGTATCACGAATCAATTTATATTTTGAATATGGTATGGGTATCTCAGAACAATGTCACTGCAACAGCTCAGTCTTGCTCATTCAAGTACCCACAACTGAGTTCAGCTGACATTATTCAGCATTTTCTAATTGTCAGGCATTGAACCAAACTTTTACAAGCTTTACTTCATGTAATTCCCACAAGAATATTAATAAAGGGGAGGGGATTTTCCCCCCAGTGCCCCCTAGTTTTACTGATGAAAAGAATTGAGAAGTTGGGCAAAATCCAAGGTCCCATAGAGAGTCAGTGGCAGAGCTGGGATTCAAACCGGCTCCAACTTGACAGCCATCAATATGACATTGAACAAGAAACTCTAGCTTAACTCCAGCACTAAAGTAGGAATCTGGAGATGTGGAATCCAGTTCTAACTCTGCAATTCATTATCCAAATGGGAAAGTCAATTGCTGAAAATAAATGGATTTTAAAGGATTTATAATAAAGAGTAAGGATTATGAGATGATCGTATTTAAAGCTCTATCAACTCTAAGTCTGTAGTCCTTGTGTGTGTTTTTTCTAAATTTAATCCACAGATAAAAGGGTAACATTGCATTTTGCTTCCTGAAAATATTTGCAATTAAAGGCTCTGGGTGTTTTTCTTTTCCCATTCACCCCTTTGAGGCAGTCGTGGATATTTCTCTGGAGCCCTTTTGCCCCTTACTCTTGCATACCCAGAATTCGCCCCCCTTCTCCAAACCTCTCACATTCCTTTAGGGGCAATTCCTACTCTTGCATACGGGGCCCCGGGCACAGTATGGTAGTGGGAGTGATTCTGAGCAGCTGTTTCCCTCTGTTGGGTTCTGTCCTTCCCCAGGCTGGATTTTTGGAACCCCCACAAGTACAGTGTGCTCTTGGATGGCCGGCCAATCATTTCCCCCCCGCCGCTTTCTTTTCCTTCCTTTTCTTTCCTTCCTTTTCCTTTCTGTTTTATCATTTTTCTTTCAGTTCCTTTCTCTCTCACTCTTTTTCTTTCTGAATGAATGAATCTTTTGAAATTGCCTTCGAACTCACTTTACAACTCCCACAAGAAAACTGGTCTCATTAAATCGGCATGCCTTATTTTCATCTAGATGGTCTGCAGCCAAGTCAACCCTCCTCCATATTCACCAGACCCGATGTCCAAAAACTTCCAAGTATCAAATTGCTGACCAATGATTTGAAATCAACCATAGAATGGCTTTCTATGCCTCAGTTTTCTTAGCCATAATATGGGAACAACACCTACTCGGTGAGTGACAAAACAGTTGTCCAGTGGTGGGAGATCAATACTCATTCAATCAATTATTAAGTGGCTGTAAGTGTGGCATTCTTGAAGTGAGTTCTGGAAGAGAATTCCAACATGGGGGTGAACAATAGCAGCATAGATTGGACTAAGCATAGATCTTTTTGGCCTGAGGCCAGTATTCACTTGGCTCTTATGCTCTGGCATTTCAGCTTTAAGAGCTAGAGGGGCACAGAGTGGCTACTGAGCCCGGCTCTCCTGAGCCTCTCACCTGGGCTGGATTTCTTCTTCTGGTTGTGCCCTACCAGTCCTCAGGTGAGTGAGGGAAGAATGAATGCTCTGTGGTTGTTTCTTTGGGACCAGCTCTGATCTGAAACTGAGCCCCCTGCCCCCGTGGACCTCTCTTAACCGCTCCACCCACCATGGACCTCTCCTAGTCCACGCTAGTTACTGTATTACAGGCTCCTTGATTCTTGTCCATGAACATAATTCACTCCAAGTGCTTTATGTATTCAGGAGAGGTACTACTAAGTAAGAGGTGTATGAGTGGGCAAATGGACGAGCAAACAAAGACATGAATCTGTGAACAATCTTCCCACATTTCCTGGATCCTAAACCTTTGAACAACGTCTGCCCCTAAAGTCACCGCTAGGCAGCCCTGATTATGATTAATTCCTATTTCTTTGTGAGGTATCTGGCCTGAATACAATCTCATCTAATGGATTCATGAAAGGAACTCTATGAACCTGCTTCACAGACTCTATTTTTATGTCACTGTAAATGGGAAAAAGAGGTGAATATGGTGAAATAATAGCCAGAAGTATTATGCGTCCACAGGATTTCTAGAGTTTTGGGTAGTCCATCAAATTAGGAGAGACAGAGGTAGAAAACAAAAGATCTATGCCAAATATCAACCAAACTAGCATTTTCCATGAAGGCATATCTTTTTAAACTTGAGTAAAAATAATAGTAGGGTAATGTGTGTTTTTTTATTTATTTCTTTTCAAGAAGAAGGAACCAAGAAACTGTAGACTCAAGTCAACTCAACATAATAATGAGTATTCATTGGGAAACTACCATGGATTTGTTCATTGCCCAATCAGGAAATAAAAACCTGCCCCTATTTTGATGCCAGAATTTGAGCTATGGACACAAAGAGCCAATCTTTGCCTTCCCAGGCTCCTCATAGTTTAGTGGGGATTTGGGATTTGATGCATATCTTGACCATGGCATGTACTTAAGAGCTGTGTAGGCAGAACACAGGGGACAAGGAATCCTCCTCTACTTTGGAAGGTCTAGGAGGGTGACCCTTTGGTCCTACAGATGAGAAGGTGTCCTCTGGCACGTGATAGAAGATGGAAATTTAGGGAACCCACTGCATGCCAAGCTCTCTTTAAAGATGTGATCTGGGGTCTGGAAATGTGAGTCCTTGCCCTCAAAAAGCATACATTCTGGTGAAGGAGAAAGGGGGAGAGTAAATGCATGAATACATGCAAACACAGGTAAATAAATAGGTAAACAATGGAACAAAGCACTAAGATAATTGTGAAGCACTTAAGTTATAAAGAAAGTGACAGGGGTTATAGGATGAAACTGACAAGGGGGGGGAGCTACGTGGTCACCTAACTAGAGCAATCGCCGAAGGACTCAAGTTGTAGTTTCTGAACCTGTGAAACTGCAAAAGGAAGCAAGAGTGCATCGCATGTTGGGGGCCCAGGTGAAGGAGGGGAAGAGGGATCAGTGGGGCTGGAGGGACCGTGGTAATGCCCAGCTCCACACCAGAGTGTGTGAATGTTATCATACGGGCACCAGGGACCCACAGCGGGATTAGGGCCAACACAGGGTATGGATCTGACCTGTAGCTCAGCTGTGCTTTGTTCAATCACAAAGAAATCACCACAGTACAGAGCCTGGGTTAGGGAATTCCTCTCAAATCATCATTAGAAAGACAGAAACAATTAACATGGTCTCTTTCAGTAAAAAGAACAATGTAAATGACGTCTGATGCCTTTCAACAAAACAAAACAAAACATATATTATATGTAATGTAATTACATATAATATATATAATTCCATGTATAGAACATGCCCAGTGGGATCCAGTTTCAGAAGGACATAAAATCAATTAAGGAACATGAGAATCCCACCCACCCACACCATGCTCTGCAGAATGTGGAGGAAGGAGTCCTGGGGGCTACCAGGAAAAAGAGAAGCTTCCGTAAGTGAGGAGAAAAGAATGTCCTGAGCTAGAACATGTTCCCAAGTGACCCTGTGCATAATCTCCCTACTACAAAATTCCCTAACAGCCAGAACACAGGTATCACAAGCTGTCAGGGACGACCTCTTTTTTTAATTTTTTTAAATGTTTATTTATTTTTGGGGGGAGAGAAACAGAGCATGCACAGAGCAGGGGCAGAGAGAGAGGGAGACACAGAATCAGAAGCAGGCTCCAGGCTCTGAGCTGTCAGCACAGAGCCCAACATGGAGCAAGAACCCACAAACCCTGAGATCATGACCTGAGCTGAAGTCAGATGCTTAACCGACTGTACCACCCAGGCACCCCTAGCTGGGTCTACTTCTTAAGTCATGACCTACGTACTCAAGGCAGAACATCATGAAGTTTTAAAATGTACAGTTTATACAATATCTGCACTGAGCGTTTAGGAGGGAGAAAAGCATCTGTGAGCCCGGAAGTCCATAAAGTCTTCCTCAAACGAGCCCAATACGTAACCACAGACCCGTGGCACTAGAGAGGCATCACTTTGTTAGTGGAAAAATATCCTCTTATGTGAATTACTTAATAGTTGTGGAACTATTCTTTTATCCTCGGGCACTAAGATTGTTCTGTCGTTTGAACTTCTCCAAACCACTGCGGAGATACCTTGTTCATGTTTTCCATGTTTTGGGTTATTCCTCAGTAGGGTTGTTGTGTAAAGGGCCAAGTGGTAAAAAGGTTGGGCTTTGTGAGCCCCCCAGTCTGTCTCCTCTTCCTCCCGTTCCTTCTCCTCCTCTGTCTTCTCCTTCCCCTTGAAAACATGTTAAAACCCTACAGACCATCATTACATTGCTGGCCATACAAAAACAGGCCGCAGGTTGGATTTGGCCCACAGATCACTTGCCAAACTCTGCCTTTGATTCTCAGAGTCCTTTGGGTCAAAGGTGATGATCATTACAGAGTGTTATTTATATGCACTAATAACCTCTTTTTTAGCAGTCTATGCCGTTCACCTGTGTCATCCAACGCTGCATATTATTTTTGGTTTTTCTGCTAAATATAATTTGAATTTTTGTGAAGGATTTGCTGGGAGTTCTTGTTCACTTCTTTAAACATGCCAATCTTACTGAAACTTGGAAGAGTGGGGAAACGAAACACCTAACCCAGAGGATTAAAATGCCTCATTATGCCTCCTGTCTTGTTTTGTTCTGTTCTGCGGAGGGACAGCCCCAGATCATCTAAGGTGTCATGTCATATCAGCCCCTCGGCCCACTGAGGATATTGTGCTCCAGAAAACATTGGCCTGTGGCCTCTCAAATGTGTGCAAAAAACAAGCTTTATCATTTAAGGATTATCCTAAATATGTCTTAAAGAAAGAGACTATTTTAAACCTAGGGTTTGTCTATGATTAAAATTCTTATTCTGTCAGTTTGCCCTCTTGGTCTCCAGGGTGATATTAGCGTCGAACTTGCTTTATCTGGTGAAGCAAAAAATTTGTCCCAGCCAGCTGCATGTCTGCGGCCCCATCACAGCTGCCGGTGGGCATCAGGGAAGGAGCCTCAGGGAGGAGGGGACAGGAAGCCTACCATAGGAACACACCCCAACCTATTTGCCATAAGGAAATCCTTCCAGGGCTCCAGGTGACTTTGGCTCAGGTTGTGATCTCACAGTTTGTGAGTTAGAGCCCCAAGTTGGGTGAGCTTGAGCCCCAACTCTCTCTCTCTGCTCCTCACTTATGAACCCTCTTTCTCGAAGAAGAAGAAGGAGGAGGAGGAGGAGGAGGAGGAGGAGGGGAAGGAGAAGAAGAAAGATTGATAGAATTCTCGAAGAAGAAGAAGAAGAAGAAGAAGAAGAAGAAGAAGAAGAAGAAGAAGAAGAAGAAGAAGAAGAAGGAGGAGGAGGAGGAGGAGGAGGAGGAGGAGGAGGAGGAGGAGGAGGAGGAG
>NC_043702.1:13775724-13787498 GCF_006229205.1 Suricata suricatta | reverse complement strand
CTGCTTCTCAAAGAAATCAAGAAGAGAAGCCAAAGACAGCAGTTGCCATGTAATGAACATTTACAGGTTCCTGACCCTGTCCTGAGTGCAGATGAAGAAACTGAGGCAGGCAGAAGTTACCTGCCAAAGTCACAGGCAAGTAACCATCAGGCTAGGAACTCGGAGACTCTGCGTGCAAAACCCACCTTGTTAATCAACCCAGGGATTCTGGGTGCTCGTGTCAAGGGTTGGTAAAGCGGATTGGGAAAAGAGATTTCCCCGGTCGTAGAGAGCTGGCCACCTCTGCCCTCACTTCCTTGCTGTTCTGTCTGCTGTTCCCGCCCCCTGGAGAGACCAGTATTAGATGGACAGCTGCCTTGGGCAGTCAGAACCCCCAAATCAGCCAAGTTGCCAGTTACGTATACCCACTCTTTGTTCGCTCCGTTTCCTTCTCTTGGGAACATGGAGATACCTTTTGTGTCCAAAGAAATGCAGCTGAGAGTCTTACTGGAGCCATGTTCACTCCGGTCAAAGGACCCGGCTTTAGGCACATAATCCCAGTAAAGTGGACAGACCCTCTTATCACAGAATCCATTGCATTTGGCCCCCAAAACATCTTCCAGACTCTCCCCCATCTTGGTCTCCATAATTATTTATTTTCACATACCATCTTACCAAACGATGGCATCTGAATGGGTTGCGTGCTGGGGGTCCCTGCGGTGATTTCCTAGGACTCATGGGGCTCACACACTATTACTGTGTATCACAATAAAAGGATGTAGAATGGAATCAGCAAAGGGAAGAGCCATATGGGGTAAAGTCCAGGAGGAACCAGATGCCAGCTTCCCAGTGTCCCCCTCAGCGGTGTCACACAGGGATACACTTAACCCTCCACCAACGATGTGCCAAGTGTTACCGAACAGGGAAGCTCCCGACATTGTGGTGTCCAGAGGTTTTATTGGGAACCAGTCCTGTTGGTATGCAAGGCCCATGTGACTGATTCCAGGTAAAAAGAAGTGTTCTAGCCCTTAATCCAGAGCAAAAAGGAGTGTTCGCCCATGAATCCCGTTGTCAGGATGAACTTACCCAGCCACACTGGTAGAGCTGTCTCAAGTTCTCAGACATCAAGGAATGCTCTTATCAGGGAGAACATTCCAAAGAGTCAGAGGTTATTCCCCAAGAGCCAGGTTTTTATCAACAATGTGAAGGGTTGAGCACCCCAGGCCTGTTGAGTTAAACCTTTCCTGTACACATAATGGTCAGAGAAGAAGTTATACCTCCGAAAATGATCCCATCCATATAATCAAGTAATAAAAAGGAACAGTGGGACTGTAAGTCCACAGTCAGCTGTGTCCAGGGCGTATGGTGGCCCCAGTGCCAAGGTTTCCACCTTCTTCCTTCCATCTGAAGTATGAAAGTGTGACGTGTTTATGTAACAAACGCTGAGCAGCTCTCTAGATAGCGGGAAGCTCAGAGCCTCTGTCCCAAAAAAGCTTACAATCTCACAGAAGAAGCCCCATGCTGTCAGGGTGGGGTCACGCACTGATGAGCCACAACGGTCTTTGCTCTTGCAGGACCCCTGTGTCATCCATCCAGCCTGGGGAAGGGGGCCATGGACACGGTCCCATAGGGTCTACCACCTGAACTGGGGACTGCCTGGTGACCAAGAATTGCCAGATCAACAGCAAGCAGGGCACTCTAAGAGCAGAAAAGAGAAAGGTAGGATATTCCAGGTCAAGGGTTCAACACATGCGTTGGAGACAGGATTTGCTCAGTGCGTTTGGGATTTCTGGACGGTCGTATTGCGAAGTTTCTTTTCCTAAGTCCTCTCTGTAAGGTAGAGTTTGTAAGGCTTATTGTTACCATGTAGTGTATGACAGAGTTTCCCAACCTTTTTATCATGGCCATGATGAAAAATGATCCAATTTGGCTCTCACACCTCCTTTACAAAGGCTGTGTACTCTAACTCCTTGTCTTACTATGTTTCCATCTATAAACAGGAGAGTGAAATGAGAGTCGATAAATAAGGCGTCTTTACATTTGCCAGTAGAAAATAATCATTTTCTCTTTTACCACTCACTGTTCTTCTCTGCCTCCTCATCTGTTCTAAATTTAAAAGATCTTTTTAACATAGAAACTGCTTTTCTTGTCCTGTGTGAGTAATTTCTTCGCGAGGTTCGGTTGTGAAACCTAATTGGTAGTCAATCATTCCTATGGCAAATACCATTCTTTGCTACGGTAAGCTTCTTTAAAAGGTGTTCTTTCATTTCTGTTTATAAAAGTGCCTTCATAGCTTGTTTTCATATAGCTGGAATTTGTACAGATCTTACGGAGATGCAAAAAGCCGGCCAACTCATTTTCATGGCAGAGGGCAAAGGGAAGACGTGAAGAGACCGAGAAGTAGCACATCACTGCCTGCTCCTTCATGAGTCAGAAAACAGTATCAAGAAGGGAGCTTCCGTTCTAACAAAAAGCCACGCCCTATCATAATCATGGAGCAGAGTCATAATCCGTGTGGCCCAGTTAAAGATGTAAAGAGCACTGGGCTGCCTGGGTGGCTCAGTCGGTTAAACATCAGTCTCTTGATTTTGGTTCAGGTCATGATCTCACGGTTCGTGAGATCAAGACCCATGGTGGGCTCTGCGCTGACAGCATGGAGCCTGCTTAGGATTCTCTGTCTCCCTCTCTCTCTCTACTTCTCCCCCATTCACACTCTCAAAATAAACTTAAAGAATAAAATAAAATAAAAATAAAGTGAAATGAAAATACTAAAAGTGCTCACTTTGGGTAGAAGTCAATTCATATATGCTTCAAGAAGCTACTCCTCTGTGTACGACCACGTCAGCAAACCATGTGGTTCTCTTTCATCACTTTGGTTAAGAGTTGACGACAGGTTAGCCACCCAGATGAGTGGCCCCAACTTACAAGCTTTGTGTACCCTTCACTGAAATGGTATCGAGTTAAGGCTGGCCTGGTCCCAGCCCGCTAGTTCTCTTGTTTCTTCCTTCACAAGAAACAAAACAAATCCATATGGTATCATTGCTAAGTGCTCAGTTTTAATTTTAATCACTTTGCGGCTATCACAAAAACAACCATGGCCAATTCATTGCTATGTTGCATTGAATCTTTCATCACTAAGCTTCCAGTCAGCAAACATTGGTTGATATTTTACCGTGCGTTGGGCACTGCTAAGGTACTGGGGACCCAGCCGTAGGTGAGGTTGAAAAAGTCACCTGACGAACACCTGGGTGGCTCAGTTGGTTGGGCATCCAACTTTGGCTCAGGTCATGATCTTACGGTCCGTGAGTTCAAGCCCCGCATCGGGCTTTGTGCTGACAGCTCAGAAGAGCCTGGAGACTGCTTCGGATTCTGTGTGTGTCTATCTCTCTGCCCCTACCCCCACTTGCTCTGTGTCTCTCTCTGTCTCTCAAAAATAAATAAACATTTTAAAAACTTTATTAAACTAAAAAGAAAAAGGAAAAAGTCACCTGGAGCAGTGCTACCTAAAGTTTTGGGGTCAAGCCATACATCAGAAATAAAATATATTAGGACCACGTGGGTGGCTCAGTCAATTAAGCATCCAACTTCAACTCAGGCCATGATCTCACGGCTCATGGTTCGAGCCCTGCGTTGGGCTCTGGGCTGACAGTGCAGAGCCTGGAGCCTGCTTCGGATTCTGTGTCTCCCTTTCTTTCTGACCCTCCCCTGCTCATGCTCTGTCTCTGTCTCTCTCTCTCTCAAAAATAAATAAAAACATTTTTTAAATTTTTAAAAAGAAATAGAAGATTTTAATGTTATTTCAGAACTCAAGACAATACAAGGGTAGTACATACTGTCTTGGCCAAAACTAAACTATTGTGGGGACATAACTCTAGAAATGGGCAGACTGCTCACTGGCCTCAGCTTCTTATGGTTCTTCAAAACATTCCAGTTAGGGAGTGTTAAGGAAAATGTACCATTTTATTTTATTATTTGGAAAGAGACAGAGAGAGTGTGAATGGGGAAGGCACAGAGAGAGAGAGGCAGACCGAGAATCGAAAGCAGGCTCCTTCAGATCAGCGTGCAGAGCATGACCTGGGGCTTGAACTCATGAACCATGAGATCATGACCTGAGCCAAAATCAGAAGTCGGCTGCTTAATCGACTGAGCCACAGAGGCACCCCAGAAAATGGACCTTTTTAAAAGGGAGGTTTTCATATTCTGATCTGCTAGATCTCAGTAAGCGTGTTGTGTATGCAATACCTTGACAGGCCCTTTAAGAGAGCCAAAAAAGTGATCTCTCTCTCTCTCTCTCTCTCTCTCACTCGCTCGCTCCCTCAAGCAAGCGAGTCTGTAACTCAGTGACAGGGTGGGCATAATGGTGGGGACCAGAGAAAACCGCAGGGCATGCCCCCCAGGTCCAGCTGGTCCTTACCAGGCAGGGGTGCAAACCCAAAGTGGCCAGTTCTTAGAATTTTCCAGGCAAAGCAAAAATAAATAAATAAATAAAATGGATTTCTCATATAAAATCTAATTAATTGATTCTATTTTCTCACCCAGTAAAGGCCAAACAAAATTTTCATGCAGGGTCAGGGAAGCCTGAGGTGCCCCCAGCTTGTCTTGCGACAAAACTGACATGATGTGTGGGACTAACATCAAAATCTTCCCCCTTCTCAGCTGCCTACTCTCCCAATCGCATTTATTATCCACCCTCTTCCAGATAATTAGTTGCTTGTATTAGCTCTAAAGGAGGCTATGTTTTTCCACTGTCTGAAAATACACCTGATTGTTATAGGTCAGCTTATGGAATGTAATGGGTAATTTGTTGCAAACCACTCCCCTACCCCTTTTCTATGGTTGCTAAGATCCAGCCAAGACCACGCCTCCAGAAAAATTGCTTAGTCACTGTCTAACTATGATTGGTCATCCTAGAAGAACAAAGAACTGAATTGATAGGTTGCCGCCAGAACAAGTGTCTGCATGTCACAATGTAATTGGCTATCCTGGGATCCTGTGAATGTCTATATAATCTCCCTGCAACCTTTGTTAGGGGCCATTCTGTGCCCTTTCTCCTTACCATCAGGAGATCAGGTTTGGCCCAGCAGTAAACAAAGTTTTGCCTTGCTTCTATTGGGTGTTTGGCGGTCTTTTTGACATCACCCTGCAACAGTGATTACACTATCTCTATCCGACTGATGGGAGCTCAGGAATGTATCATGTGTCAGAATGAGCTCCTTGCTGAAACAAACAAAGCCAGGAGGTCAGCGACTTAATGTAATTGTTTGTTTCCGTTGCAGGTAAAGGTCCGTGCTGTGTGGCCATTCCTCCTTGGGTGACTTTCCTGAATCCCTTTCTCAAGTTCCTTCCATCTCATGGCTCTGCCTTATCTGGATGCTCTCATATTTTCCTTAAGCAGTAAACAGAGAAAGACAGAAAATGGAGGGTCATGTGTGGGAGTGGCTTATGAGCCAGGCCTGCGATGGGGCTTATGTTATTTCAACCCACATTCTGCCCGTCGTGATTTAGCCATGGAGGAACCACACTTCAAGAGAGGCTGGAAAATGAGGTACAGCTGTGTGTCCGGGAGGACCCAGGAAATGATCTGGTAAATGAACAGCTGGTATCTGCCTCATTTCCAAGCAATGTTTGGTTTCATCCAGCGCTCGCTCCTCAGCTCACAACCAAATGCAAAGAAAGGTCTTTTTTCATAGTTACACACAGTGTTGCAACAACAAACCTTAGCTACATGCAGGAAACAGTCACTGAATTCTGGGATTTTTCCAGATTAAGGGTCGCTTTTACTCAAGACTACGAATGTAAGGATGGAGGTCCCATTCAGCCTTCCCCTGTACTTAAAGGGGAAGGTGCTGGCTTCTCCGTATGAAAGGGCGCACATTAAGGAGGAACAACTCCTGCGGCGCCCAATCAGGAGAGGCCGGCTGATACCTTTGACCTTTCTAGAGGCGGGCCTAGTCACGCCCTATGTGGGGTCCTGGGCCCACTCTGATTGGTCAATAATCTGAATGTTGTGATTGGCTCCCACAACTGCCAGTATTGATTGGGGGGTAGGGATTGGATCACTGTAGTTGTGTTGTCATTTCCTGTAACTCCCCTTCCCAAACTCATAAAAGCCCTGCCCTGCCTTTGTTCGGGGCTCACTCTCTCCACATGGCCAGTGGGTTGGTGGAGTTTGTGGGCCCGAGCTTAAGCCTGTAATAAAGGCCTTTGTTTTTGCAGGCGTGACTCGGTCTCCCTGGTAGTCTCCGGTCTTTTTTGGGGAGTGATATTACAAACTTGGGCACAACAGGACCAACAAAAACGTATTCCCCCTCTGTTCTCCCTTCCCTCTGAACAGGGCAAGATCTTCCAGCTCTCAAATTCAACAACACTGATTTAGTAATTCGCCCTCTACCTGTGTTGCAGCAATAGCTTTTTCCCTACTCTCCTCTTAGCATCCCTTATTTAAAGGGCTTGGAATGTACTTCATTTGTATCATTTAAATGGGTGAAAAACATGGTTAAATGTCATTCGGCTTGTATTTCATACCAGGAGAAAAGCTCATCAAACACTTTCATCAAGTAACACCTTTGATCAAGACAAGGTTTAATTAAACAAATCATTAGCTCTGAGACTTGATCAGAGCATAAATATTAATGCACTTTTTTTTTTCCTGGTATAATGAGTCGTTAGACTAGCTCACTTCCAAAATCCTATCTGACTCTAAACTTTCCAATCCAAAGGGCAAGGTTGTGAGCCTTTGCAGCGGTATATCCGGGGCCAGCATAAAGGTCCTCCGTTTCTAGTCCATTCTGAGCTCTGACCACAAATATGATACTTGGCCTTATGGCTCAATCCCAACAGTGAGTTATGGTCTACTTGTTTGCTCAGAGAGACTGATGGTTGAAAATCATAGAGATTTAAAAAAAATCAAGTCATTATTTCCCACTGATTCAAAAACTCCCAAGAGTCAAAATTGACTGTTTCAGAAAAATAACTGCAGGAAAATTTAGCAATTACGTATTTTGAGTCCTACAATTGTGAATATAGAGCACTCTGACAGAAGGCAGAAGGCTGGGGTAAGTGTCCACACGTGTAGCACTTTCTAAACTAATGACTTAGTCTCTACTTTATGATTTATCATTCTTGAGGGTGTGTATGCTAAAGATTTGCATTTTCTTCCAACATAATAGGTTCTATGCCCTTATTATATTTTAAGTAAAGTTTTCAATGACTACAGAAAGATGTGAAGATTGCTTTCTTTACAACTGTTAACTATTTTCATATGAGATTAGGTATTCCAAGTAGAACATAATTGATTTTATTCATTCTTGTATGATACCTTGGTTTATTAATTCATCCATCCATTGTGGCAGTTTTGGCTTTTTTTCTTTTTAGTTTTTATTTAAATTCCAATCAGTTAGCATGCAGTGTAACATTAATTTCAGTGTAGAATTTAGTGATTCAATATTTATATACATCTGGTGCCTATCACAACAAGTGCCCTCCTTTTTAAAAAAATTTTTTTGTGTTTTTTATTTATTTTTGACAGAGAGAGAGAGACAGTGAAAGCAGGGGAGGGTCAGAGAGAGAGAGAGAGAGAGAGAAAGATACAATCTGAAGCAGGCCCGAGGCTCTGAGCTGTCAGCACAAAGCTCGACATGGGGCTCAAACCCATGAACCGTGAGATCATGACCTGAGCTGAAGTCTGACACTTAACCGACTGAGCCACCCAGGCGCCCTTATATAGCTCATCTTCTTTATCCATCCATCAGTTGATGGACATTTGGGCTCTTTCCATACTTTGACTATTGTAGATAACGCTGCTATAAACATTGGGGTGCGTGTATCCCTTCAAATTAGTATTTTTGTATCCTTTGGTTAAACAGTAGTGTACAATAGGGGAATCGTTATAATTAGACAAAGTATGATTCCTGATAACGTATCATTAAAAATTTGTTTCCCAAACTAAAACTGTGCCTATTTCTTAAACCAGAAAACTATAATTTAATCAAGTCATTACACACCTTCTCAAAAATGTATTTATTCATATATAAGTAAAAGTATTGTTTATATTTTAAGATGCTTTTAGAAGTTTGATTATTTAATGAAAACTAATGGCTCAATACTTCCAATTTTGACTGCCTCAACGTGCAAAAGTATATCATCATACTGTCATTTTTCAATTTAGTTTTATACCATTCTAAAAACTGGAATGACCTAAATTTGTTTTGAAACTTCATTTTCAGATCACAACCCCCTGCACGTCCACTAGTTCTTTATTCTTCACATTTATATCATCTTAAATTTTATAGATATTTCCCCACCCTAACGAAAAACGTTTTATTAAAACTGGAGCCTTCACAAATTCAACATCTTTCTCTCCTTCCAAAAAAAAATAGGGGTGAGGGGAGGAGAGGAAGTGCTTAAATTACTATTGAAGTAAAATAAGAATTATCTCACATTTAAAACCAAGCAAACGCATAATCCCTTTTCTTCAGCCCAAATGTCTTATTTACTTCATAATGTTATCAAGTAAATTATGCTCGTGTCCTTCTACTAAAAGGTCCTTTTAAACACAAGATTAACATTTTACACATGTGCAAACATCAAGGAAGAAGCAACGTTCTAAGTTAGAACAATACCAGGTGTAGCTCAGAAAGTCAGCCGACAGTCTATGCTAATAGAAAAAGCTCACAGACACACAACTGCAGAATTGCTCATCTTACCAGCCTCTGTGAAAACTCTCAACATTTTCCAAAGGAAAGACGAACACGCTTTCTGGATAAAACTGTGAGTATGTAGATAAGAGGATTTGTCACACACTTGGCAATAATTCTAATCTGGAAGAAGGTTAAATCCTGAATGTATCATGTCAGATTCCTCTACCCTCGTTAGGGACTTACACTGTTAAGCCCTGAAAAGAAGCGCTGAGAACATTACTCTGTAAAGTAGCAAAACAAACTAGTCAACAAAACAGTAAATTCATAATTTGAAACAAATCAGTTATGAGGGAAACTATCTAAAATACTGACAGCATGAGGCAAGGAGAAAGCCCTGAGATGCAGCTCGTCAGTGAGCGTATTCACAAAGAACTCACTGCAAGCACATCTGGGCCTTAAATTCCGTATTAAACGGTACGATCAAAAGGTGAAGCGAAGACAGTCTTCCCTGTTGTTAGAGTCCCTTCTGTTTGTAGCTTTATGTGACAAAACAGCTTATCACCGTTGAGTGCCAAAGGATACTGTCTATAGGCAGAGTTTTTCAAGTTTGTTAAAAGTTAAAAGAGGAATTGAAAAACATTTTTAATGGCCCATGCTTTGCTAATTACTGAAACACAGTCATTGGCTTATTTTACTTACTTCCCGGAGCATCTGACTGGACTTAATCCAAAATCGCAGAGACCATGTGAAAGAATACATTAACATTCACCAACGAAGTTCATTGATTAAATCTCAGAAAAGTTAAACACAGTTCTTTCCTCAGTGATGTTTCATAGGTGTTACAATATGAATCTTAAGGAGGTATTATTAGGTCTAGCGCAACAACGTCTGTATGTTGGATGAAAAGGTTTTTCATTGTTTTAGGACACTTGGTTTGGAAAAAAAAGTTTGAATGAATTAAAACTTCACTTACTTTGTCACAATAAATGCCAGCTTTACATTTGCTCATGAAAGAAATTGCTAGACTTAAAGAATGTGTCATTAACTACATGCAAAGAGATCAGATTATTAAAATGTGGGTGAACGATGCGAAAAAAGTCAATAGGAGCAAAGCATTCTCTCCATTTGCTCTCACCTGCTTGTGAAGGTGCCTCTTGATGGTAAGTACCAAGAAACTAAAGAGATCACATTAAAGGGACTTCACCAGGAATTAAGAGTAGAAATTCCAAGCATCAAATTTGATTAAAAGCCAATTCTATTCATAAAAACACACTCAAATTCCTCATTAAAAAATTTAAAAACATTTTATTTGGAAGTTTTGTATCAATCTACTATTTATTATCTTTCACTTGGTAGTTTTATTATAATTATATAATGTAAAGAAAATATAATGATTACTTTCACCAAGACCACATAAAATGTCCCCCAAATGCCTCAAATTTAGCCAGCGTACTATATCATTGTGTTCATTTTCTATGAGACACCGACACGGAGCCTGAAAGCCTGGTGTACAGCTTGCCAGGGTCTCATGTGGAATTATCCAACTTGAAAGCATCAACGAATAAATACCTTCACCCAAAAATGGTGGGAACCTTCAAAAGAACCAGAAAAACACAACAACCTACATGAAGTCTACCTTTGCAGAACTTTTTACTTTTTTTTAAGGTTTATATATTTATTTTTGAGAGAGAGAGAGCACAAGCTGGGGAGGGGCCAAGAGAGGGGAAGACACAGAATCCAAAGCAGGCTCCAGGCTTCGAGCCATCAGAGCCCAATGAAGGCCTTGAACTCACTGTGTGATCGTAACCTGAGCCGAAGTCGGACACTTACCGGACTGAGCCACCAAGGTGCCCCACAAAACTTTTAAAAAATAAAGAGTTCCACCATATTGATAACAAAAACGCAAAAACACAAATCTGAAGACATGAAACAGACAGAGTGATCAAAAGTGACCGTTAAACTTCAATCCATTGCCATCATTGTAATCACAGGATTTACTGCAGTAAATAGAAGATATTAAAAGCCCAATAATTCCCTTGTATACTAATCTGATTTCTTTTTAGTAATGGCTTTATTGAGGAATTGGTTGTTTTTCTTTTGTTCTTGTGGTCTTGTCTTATTTTTCCCTAAATATATTTGGCAAGACGAATCAGAGAGGACATTTTTCCTCCATATTCTCATAATATGAGAATATATTCATATTTATATTCTTCATAAAGGTCCACGATATAGGATCTTCTAGAGAAAGAATACAACAGCAAGCACACTCTTAGGAAAAGCACAAGGGGTCCTTAATCCTCCAACAGGAATGATCCCGGACCTCAAAATGAACATTGAAAATGCACAAGTAGGACATCAGAGATGGGACATCAAGATAGAGTATTACGAGCTATTTTCTTTTAATGTCTGATCACATTTACTACCTGGTTATAGACAATTTTCATTCCAGCAAGTCAGGAATGCAACGTATTCAGAATAATAGTGATCGGCACCAAATACTTTTAATTTGGGGCGTGAGGAAATAAAATAGGAGGAAAGGCATCTACTATAGACGCTCTAATACCTTTCAGTTCTTTGAGTAAGTCTAACAATCAATCTTCAAATATAGCCAATACACATTAAAACATATCTGAGACAAAATCTCTCAAGCAACTAAGTGCTTGGAACCTTAAAACTTATTAAAATAGTAGTCATAATAATAATTACTGCTATTGTTATTAACCTTTATTATACTATTTTTATAATAAGGGAAGTTATAGACACTATCTCTCAAAGTTTCAGATCCTTAATAAATACAGAGAGTTTGCAGGAAAATACAACCTTATTATGGAATGCCCTTTATATTCAATTCAAAGGTAAAATTAAAACCTCAACTAGATAGCAGCTTCCAAGATATCAAAACCACTTAAGTCCCTGACTATCTTTGGTTATTTTCCTTAATTCCAACCCTGAACAAATAAGTCAGTACAGGACATTAAAATCAGATACATTGTATCTGGACTGAAATTTACATTTTACTAAGTATATCAAAAATGTCTAGCATGACGTATGAACTCTGAGCTGTGAACATAATTTTGAATTATTATACAATTTAAAAAGCTAAACATTTAGAAAAGAATTATTCATACAACATATATTTTACATTCAAAATGATGG
>NC_043702.1:13719642-13775624 GCF_006229205.1 Suricata suricatta | reverse complement strand
AGGACATTAAAATCAGATACATTGTATCTGGACTGAAATTTACATTTTACTAAGTATATCAAAAATGTCTAGCATGACGTATGAACTCTGAGCTGTGAACATAATTTTGAATTATTATACAATTTAAAAAGCTAAACATTTAGAAAAGAATTATTCATACAACATATATTTTACATTCAAAATGATGGGTTATTTATTCAGCTGTCAGTGGAGGATGGAATGCAACGAAACACATATTGCACCACCTTGACTTAAATTAGCTAAAAAATATCACCTGGAGTTAGAGCACTGCAGACAGATGTCCAGTCTACGGAGTCATCAAGCAGTTATTGGGACATCCAGAGCTACAATAAGTAGATATGTACAGCATAATACAGATATGTAATAATGATAAATATGTTATGTGAAACAACTTATTGCTAGTTAACAAAGGATCCCTTTTAGGTTATTTTTGGCATGATGCCAGGTCATGAGCTCGGTCAAAGAACTGGGTGGCAGGCACTGCTAGTTTACAGGCTCACGGCGTGGAGCACTTGGGAGTCTTCAAGTAGAGAGGCACAGTTAAAACGTAGGCTTGTTCATATATTCTTCCATTGTCTGAAAGAAAACAATAAATGAGAACAATATCCCTTTGAACCACAGCCTTTAGCAGAGGGTAAAACCTTTTTCATTCTTTTCCTTCCTTCCTTATTTTTTGCTGTTACTGAACAGAAATTCTCTAAACGTATATGGGCATAAATCTTTGCATTCTGATCGAGAACAGTGGTTCAAGGTTTGAGCATAATTTGCATACACATCCATGTGGCTGGAACTTAATAACGTTCAACGGAAAAAGCTCAGCTTGATCATAAAAGGAGTGTCTGATAAGAGAAATTCTAAACCAACAGCTGCCAATATACCACTGTTGACTTCAGATAAATGTGCTCTCTAAAATGATCATGAGTACCACCTCCCGGCACGTGTATTAGAGAAATCTCAATTTTATTTGTGCAACATAAGAATTGCTACAGAAACTGCGCAAAACATCTTTTTACACTTCCTGGCAAGACATAAAGCATAAACAGACTAGGATTCTTAAGAATTTCTTCCATGAATTTGGAGAAGGCTTTTCCTCCGAAGTACGCAAACTTTCTTCATCCTCCTCATCAGTTAGCAAGTTTGTTAACATGCCAGAAAGCCATACTTTTTTTCCCAGTACCTTTTAAAAAACGTTTGGACAGACTCCCAATTACAGGTAGAGTTGAAATGTACAGTGACGTGCAAGCCCTTTACCATGAAATGGGCTTTCTCTTGCATCCTCTTCTGTTGTAAACTTATGTATTTGTGTAACACAGTGACTCCTGTGTTGAATCATTACAAAAGTTCAAGGGGGCAGCCTTGGTAACACCCCTGCCTCTTCCCTGCAAGCCGCAGTCAGCTCAATCAGCAACCCTCAAAATGTCCCTAAGCTTGAACCCTCAGGGCACATAATTCACTCTCACCTGCCAGGGGAGATGGGTGAGCAGCATGTGCCAAACAGAGCACGGCCATGGCTAAGCAACATCACTCCGCGGGGCTGAGGTTAGAAATCAGGTGCTCTAACCGGTTTTCACCAGCTCTGTTTAGAATTCTGGGGCTCCTGTGCTGAAACACTAGTGCTGCCATCCACACTCTCTTGTAAAGCTCTCACACCTCCCGGAGGAGCACTGGCCAAGAGAAGCCCACACCTTAAGGCTTCTGCCTTCTATCTCCTCCTACAGATGCTGATTGTGTTTTTAAACTAACCAGTTTAACAGGGCCCGCACTTGTTTTCTAGCACCTAGAGCTTACACCATTTGGAAAGGAATACAAAGTTACAAATACAAATCTCGGTATAAAGGTTATTTAGAATGAGAAAAAAAAAACAGATTATATGTTTTTAAAAGATGACAAGTATCACAAGCTCTAGAACAATGGTTTTCATTCATTAAGTGTCTGACACACTTCTAGAATATACTCGTTGTATAGCTACATACGCTGTGCAGTTAAGACATCTTCCCTTTGTAAATTTCACCACAGGAACCCGCACCGTTGGAAGGGGCGTGGGCTGGGCCAGCAAAAGCCTCTGGAATTGTCACTCAGTTGGCTTCATGGGTCATCGGCTCCTAGTTATCGGCACTGCTTCACAGCACTGGCTAACTCAGTCTGCTAAAGACCACACTGACTGTACTTTCTGCACCGGGCTGTTACTCAAATTACACGAACCAGTAGCATACGAGGTTGGCATTTTCTTGAGCTTACCACTCTAAAGGTTGGAATAGATTTTTAAAGCTGGCACAACCTTAAAGAGCTCTGCCCTGGCCTTTCACAAGCGGCCCGGGATTTGTATCTCAGGACCCCTCTGTTACCATCGTGCACCACTGAGTTTCTTGTGGATTCAGCACTGTATTTGCTATAACTTTTTACTGCTTTATGGCTTTGCTTAGCTATTAACATGGGTTGTGCTTTTCTTTCTCTTTTTTTTTTTAGGAGAGAGAGAGTGAGCAGGGGAGGGGCAGGGAGATGGGGAGAGAATCCCAAGCAGGCTTCATGCTCAGTGTGGAGCCCGAGGATCCTGGGATCATGACCTGATTTGAAATCAAAAGTAGGACACTTAACCGACTGAGCCACCTAGGTACCCCAACATGGGTTGTGCTTTTCAGGGTGGCAATGTTGGGATGCACCTAGCCATTTCTCATGTATCCACACATGCACAGGCAAGGTATTCTATTGCCTGTGTCAGTGAGATACCATTTTGACCCTGGCTTCTCATTCTGTGATGAACCCTCATCTGTCTGTCGCCCCCACTGGCGGTGCCAGGAACTGCAACCCCTGCAGGTAACAAGTTAACTATCTTCCTCTTTATGTTTCTTTCCCTTTCTTATCACTTCACACCACTGTCCACAGGTTGTCACCGGCAAAATAAGATACCTCCTAAAGTCATCCCCAACCAATTAAACTGTTCTTTTCTTAATCCACATTACTAACACCAGGTCCCAATATACTCAGAATAATCTTTGAGAATTTGGACATTTAAGACTCTGTATCTTCTTACTAAATATGCGAGGGTAGCCTTTTCATTCTAAGAAACCTTTATTAGTTAGGGGTCATGGAAAGTTCCAGGGGCTAAAACCGAAAGCAATGTTACAAAGGCCTCCCTGAACCTTTAGTAACTAAAATATGAGCTTAGGTCCAAAAAGACAGGGAAAAAAAAGGAAGCAGTGGGGTTTTTTTTCTTCTTTATGTAATTGTATTGCTTGTGCCAAGTCATTCTAATTTTTTTATTTTTTACATTTATTTATTTTTGAGAGACAGAGTGTGAACAAGGGAGGGACAGAGAGAGAGGGAGACACAGAATCTGAAGCAGGCTCCAGGCTCTGAGCTAGTGGTCAGCACAGAGCCTGATGCAGGGCTCGAATCCATGAATCATGAGATCATGACCTGAGCCGAAATCAAATGCTCAACCGACTGAGCCACCAGGCTCCCTGTTGCGCCAAGTCATTCTAAACTTTTCTGACCAGATACACACAATTTTTCAACCAGCTCCCCTTCACTGCCTTCGCTGAAGTACCCAGAGCCCAAGAGAATGCTGATAACATTGTCTCTATTTGGCAGGTGCTGTTATTTTCCCCAGAGAGATTTAGAGGGCAGTCATGACATTGCCTGTTCACTGTGGGGACACAGAGGCTAAATGGAGGGGACCTGAGGCCTGCCCATCAAGACCTTCAGCAGGGGTGTAAACTCCCAGTTCGTGTTTAATTGTGAAAGGGCGTTTTCTTGAAATACCTGCTTCCCAGATTTCTGTGGAACTAGCGGCACCAGATGCACTCCCAGCTCTTTAAAACTCGATATTTCTTACAGAGAAGAATTCAAAATAACCCAGATTGTGTCTTGGCCCCAGTTCAAAAAGCTTTCATTACCGTAAGTGCCAAAGACCCCGCTACAAAGTCTCTTTCTCCCGTAAGTAGACTCCACAGTTAAGGGCCCTGAGGATAGGCTTATAAATAACCCTTGGCATATTTTAAGAAAGGTTGTTCTGTGGAATTTCCAAACCACTGATTTCTCAAGTACCTTGTAAAATTCCCTTCCTGTGGCATTTGGAGAGAGCCAAGCAAACACAGAAAGTTTAAATGCATTTCTTGCGGTGAGAACACTTCTGGGGGGAAATGCACCAGACTCCTAAAAGGCGCACGCGGACGCTCATGGGCACCTACTCCAACAGATGCCTTCCTCGGTCCTCTCACCAGAGCCCTGGTTCCCCTGGACGGGCAGGAGCAAGTCATCAGCTCAGCGATGTGCCAAAAAAGTTGCTTGGGAAACCATGCCTCATGCTGTTTTATTAACTCAGACTCTTCTTTCTCAACCAGGAGGAAGAAGGGCTTTAACATCAACTTTTATGAGAGTTTATAATCCTCTGGAATCTCAGCAGCTGCTATTTTAAGATGGGCAGGGGGAACGACGCAGGGACGCTGTGGGATGAAGGACCTAGAGGGGCCTGCGCTGGGGTTGGTGCGATCACCTCATTAGCGAGGCCAAAGGCCAGTGCAGTGACGTGCTCGCTCGTTCTCAGTGTCCTTGGCAGGAGCAAAGGGGCTGCTGTAGGTAAGTTCCCTTATTCGGTATGATGCAAATCCGCACTGCGTCTATAAGCCCCACGGGGGGCGCCTGGGTGACTCAGTAGGTTGAGCGTCTGACTCTTGATTTCGGCTCTGGTTATGATCCCAGAGTTGTGGGATCCAGCCCTGCATCGGGCTCTGTGGGCTCTGTGCTGAAGCTCCTCTCTCTCTCTCCCTCCCTGTGCCCCTCTCCTCCGCTCTCTCTCTCTCTCTCTCTCACCCCCATGCCTCTCCCCCACCCATGTGTGGGTGCTCTCTCTCTCTCTCTCTCTCTCTCTCTAAAATAAAAAGTAAATAAAATAAAAGACCCGCTGTATTTTATATAAATACCACACAGCCAGGAGCACGACCACGTGGATGCTTCAGGACCCACTTGCACCTTGGCCGGCAAACCACAGGATTCCCAACTTATTTATGCAAATAGGAGCACACATGCAGCCTCGCCAGGAGGTGTAAGAAATTTTAATTAAAATGATAAATGCCATCTTCAGTAATAAAGTTCTAATATCCCTGGCAAACAGAATGATGATGCAGTGTGATTCTCCTTTCCCAGGATAGCACAGATATTCTAATGAAAGTCTTTTTATACCTCTCATAAAATGCTTGAAAAAAAATAGCACCCAGTTTTTGGTCCCGTTTTGACAGCTGAGGTACCCTCACGAAAGAGCTCAGCTACACATGAAGAGGCAAGACTCTGGAGCCCAAGTCCCTGGGTTCAAATCTCTATTCCACACTTTCCGGCTGTGTGATGTAGTGCAGGTTCAGGTTATTTAACCTCTCTGTGTCTCCGTTTACTCATCTTCAAAAGGGGGGTAAGAAGGCTACCTGCCTCCTAGAGTTACTGTGATTATGAAACAAGTGAATATGGTCAGTTGCTTAGAAACTGAACCCAGCACAGCGTAAAGCCCCCGAGGACCGTCGGCTGGGACACCATCGTCACCATCACCATTGTTAGCTTTCCCCGGGTACTGACCTCCTGTAACATATCAGAATCTTCAATGGCTTTCACAGCAGATTTTTTGGATGTTTCCTGAATCTCTCCGCCCATTATAAACTCGTCCAGGATAAAATAAGCCTTTTCGAAATTAAAGATAATATCCAGCTCACAGACCTGGTAGGACAAAAACGGACGTGTTGATGAACTTGCAGAAGCGGCAGGGGAAACGCATGTCAGCCCCAAGCTTTTCCAACAGTCACACCCAGGTGGCTTTTACCGAAGGTAAAACTATCAGAGGATATTGCAAGAACAGAAATATGGAAGTAGGGAATCCCAGGGCCTTTAGCAAAAGTAAAACCACATTCTATTAGGCAGACCATGTCCTTAAATAATATTCTTTGACGTCACAGGACATTTGAGACTCAGGAGAGGAATCGGGCAGCCCTGATCCGATTTCCACCTGCACTAACGGAAGCCGAGTGCCCAGGGATGTCAGGCACGAGGGCCGTGCCTCCTTCCTCCTGCCCTCTGGTCTGAAAGTCTTGGCTCCTAGCTCTAGGACTGTCAGAAGCTCACTCTTCAGAGGCAAAGTGCCTCCACTGTGCTAATTTTTCTCAAAATTATGCCACAAGCCAGTGGTTCTCAAACTTCAGGGCGCTTCTGAATCATCCAGAAGGAAGGGTCTGAAGGGAAATGCGGCTGGGCCCCCCACCCTGGACTTCTGGGTTTCGCGGGTCTGGGTAAGGCCTGAGAGTCTGTATTTCTAAGAGGTTCCCTGGCGATGCTGACGATGGGGGTTCCGGGAACGCAGGCAGAGAACCACTGTCAGACCAAAGCAGACCCTGATTGATTTCCTGGTTCAAGTGAAGCCGGAGGCAAGAGCAGCCGCCCCTCCTCATCCCAATAGGGCTTGTTTCCAATTCCCTGACCAGAAGGCCAGGCAGGCACCCTCCTGGGGTTTTCCTTCTCACCTTTCCCTCACCTCCCCAACACTTCTGTTCCAGTCCCCACCCTCTGGGAGGTTTCTGCTAACTGCAAATTTCTTGCCTTCTTTTAACCTCTCAGCACGCCGGACACACTCCACGATCTCTCTTGAAAAATCTTCTCTCCCTCGCTCCCTGACTTTGGCCGTACCATTCAATGCCTGTTCGTGTCCAACATCTCTGGTGATTCCTTCTTAGGCTCACTGGAGAATTCATCTCCCCTCTACTTTGCATTCAGTTACAAAGTATTTCCGGGGGGGGCTTGGGACATGTGCCACCAAAACATGCCGCTTACATTCCAGTGAGCCACCTTCCTCTTCAGCATTGACGTTTCTCATGAGCACCTCTTCTCTTTGCAACACATACATTCTAGAACGTCCCACAGACTCTCTATGGCTGTGTCTAGCACGCAGGTGTCCTAACCAACCTGGATGTGTAGCCCTGACCTCCTTCTGAAGTGAGTCCGACATCTTCACCTGCTCAGGAAACATGTCTGCCTGGAGATTCCTCAGTCTGGGCCCCCATCTGCCAAACTGAAGCTAAGCATATTCTTTCCCCTGCAGACTGTTTTGCTTAGTAGCTGAAACTTCGATCTCTGGCTCGATCGAATTCATTCCACTGAATTCCACGATTTCTCCCTCCCCGTCATTCCTCTCCCCGCTGCCTCCGGTCTCATTCCACTCAGTTTGATCCCATCGTGCACATAAATGACAATCCTTCATATCTTCTGTCTGCTACCCTTTCACTGCCTTCACTCAGGCCTGCAAACTCTCTCACCAAGGCCACCGCAATGACCTTCTAGGTGGCGTCCGTCCCCACTCAAGGCCAACAATGACTCACACTCTGCTAAAGTGCTGACCTCGTTCCTCTCCTATGTAAGGTCTGATGTTCAGAACAGAGTTTTAATTCCTCTATGTGGCGCACAGGACCCTTTACACAGGACCCTTTACCACCCGGCCTGGGCCTCTCTCTCCAGCTTCCTGTGTCAGCGTCACCACCACGTGTTCTTTTATGCCTTTACCCTTTGCACATCCCAGCAATTCCGCAGATGTCCCCAAAATGCCCTTTTCTTTGTTCTACTGGCAAAATGAAGCTCGTTTTTCAAGGCCAAGTTCAAAATCCAGGGGTACAATGATTCCACCAAAGCCTCTTTAACCCCATTCAGATTTCACACCGCTCTGTGTTCTCTCTTACATCTTGCGGGCACTAGTATAGGCTGACTTGTCGGTCTCCCCCAGCACTGTGAGCTCAGGCAAGACCTTAGTCGTCTTAACATCCAGGGTATCCAGTACATCACTGGACGCAGGACATGTCTGTCAGACAAATGAGTCAGCCACTATTTAGGCCTTGTTTCCATGAGGTTGGGAACTAATGGGTTCCCAGATCAATGCTGATCCTAGTGAGTGCTGTAACGTTAGATGAAATGGACATCAACATTTTAGCAAACTGCTCCATATGTTTAAGATTTAGGTCAATGAACTTGCAGAGTTCGTGAAATAAATGGTTATGTAAACACCCCGACCCTAAATGGCCTGCTCAGAAAAACTCCTCTAACTGTCTGCTAAGGTCATGGTCTCCTCACTCACTAGAAAACAGCAGTAAGTGGGTAACTCCACAACAAATGGGTGTATGTATCTACAGCTACCTGCTCCCTCCCTCAAAAGTCCATCTGTCTCCCTGCTTGTTATGATGGTGTGGAAATTCCACATGGAAGTTGGAAAGAATGAGAGAGATTTCCGTGGATAGATGGGGAAAGAACTCCAACGTACATTTGGAGGGAGAAAAGAAAACAAAGCAAGTTGCAGAATTAACATGCGTCATGCAATCCCATTTAAAAATAAAAGTATAACAAACTGAGGGCTGAAGAGCGAGGGGGAGTGGGTAGGGGGTGATGGTCATGGAGGAGGGCACTTGTGGGGAAGAGCACTGGGAGTTGTATGGAAACCAACTTGACAGTAAACTATAAATTAAAAAATCAATCAATCAATCAATATTAATAAAAGTATATATGTCTAGAAGGAGACGTAAAAACAATGCATTCTTTTGCAATTTTAAACAATAGAGATAAACAAAAAGGAAGCACAGCAGATCAGACATCCATGCACATTAAAGAAGGTACAAGGAGCAAGCAGTTACCAGAGGTCAGGAGAGGCAGGAAGTCAGGAGAAATAGTAGCAAGAGTTGAGGAACCTCAGAGTTCAAGGCAGGCGTAGACAGAAATCCGAGACAGACGGGAGCCTCGTCAGGAGAAATCAGCAACTGGGATCCTGCAAGGTGAACCCGACAGATACCAACACAAGATCTCCAGGAGCATCTCAAACCCTACTCTCGGACAGTTGTGGGGCAATTAATTTACTGCATCTAGTTTCAAGGGATGTGAATAAAGTAACACGGCATGCAAAGTCCGATCCAGAACACACACACACACACAAACACAAACACACATACACCGAGGCAACTTGGGTGTGCAATGGCTATCTCCAGACTATAAGGAAACAGATGCACAAGTCCTGTTGGAATTATCCAGATGTCACACATGAGCAACTATTTCATACAGAGCAGCTCCAAAATGCTACTTCTATAGTTACTCTTCGGGCCTAACCCCACCGGGTTACTGTATCTGAGAGCAGGAACAGGAAACTCCCCAGAGCATCCCAGACCACGTGCCGGTTTCTCCTGCTAACTGCCCAGTTACTCAGATCCTGGTGATGCCACCTTCAGGGTCCTGTCCCAGCACACCAGGAATGTGCCCTCAATGCTTAAATTACTGCATTTCGTCTACTTGTGCAAAAACAGATGGTTTCCATGTTTATAAACCCATAAGCAACATAAATTTTTTTTCTCATTTTCTTGTGTATCTATATTCTAGAAGAAAGCTTCTAAAAGGCAGAAGCATTATAATTTAATTTTACCCTTGATCCCTTAGCCTGTGCTTTAATTTGGCTTGAGGATCTTCTCTTACAGCAGAATACATGACTTAGTAAGATTATTTCTGTTATTCCATTAACTAAATACTTTTGCATAGAGTCTAGGAAGAGCCTTCTGCTACTGAATTCTGTTCTAAAGTAAATACAAAAAGCTTAAATTATACACAGTAAACATATAAAACCATACATAAAATGATAATTATAGTTTAAGGTACAACAACATAGCAATTGACAGTGCATATAGGATCGTTGGTTACACTGTCTCTTTGGTCTTCACAACTGCCCCCTGAGATTAGCAAAGTAGATATTTCCATTAACCTTTTGGGGTGTTATTTTTCTTATCTGTAAGATTGGAGATCTATCACGAGCCAAATCATGGGTCTCGTTAGTGTGTGACTAGACACCACTCACTCAGGACGGAGCAGGACTCAGAGCCTTCCTCCTCCTATGAGAAAACTGCCTAAACCAAGACCAAGCCTCTTCGGGATAACCACCCCCATGCCCTCTGAGCACATCAGCAAAAGCTCACACCACAGACTGTCATGGAAAATACGACAGGTGGCTAAATCCCCAGACAGACTCGGGGCCACCTCCTCTTGGCCTCTGTCAATTGGGGTCAATGCTGTTTACTCAAGATTGAAAGATTAACTTGTTAATCCATGTAAATCTCCCTGGAGTTGAAAAACGCTCAAAAAATATATAAATTAGTAGCCAGAGATTTTGATTTATCTGTCACAGGAAGGTAATATTTTCCAATTTCTAAGAAAAGTTCGGTACAACGTTTTCTCTTAGATAATATTAAGGGCAGAATTCAAGGAAACCTTCGGGACGAACATAAGAAAGAGAGAAAGCCAAAGAGAAGTCGATTTTTCTTTAGATGATGTCAGTGAGAATCAGTACTGGTAGGCTTTGCTGATCACAGTTAATTAATAAGAATTGAACACCCATGGGCACATAGCCTGAATTGCTCTTAGCTGCTCTTAGCTTAATAAAAGATTCATTGAATTTTTTAGTGAATTAAATTTTGGTCCATGGGAAAGACAGAGCTTCTAAAGGTATGCCAAAATAGGATGAGAAATTAATATTAGAGAAATAGGAATTCATTCTGATTCTCCTTATATCTTAACTAAGCTTAGCATTGGTGAAGGTGATTTAGATTCTCTTAAGAAAGCAATGTGTCCCGAAATAGCAGGAATTTGGTCAGGTAAGATTGAGTTTGAAATTCAACCCCAATTCATATTTTCACAGTTTGGGTAAATCTAGGAAAACATCACAGTTCAAACCAGAGTGCAGAAATTAGGGGCAGAAGGTCCGAGAGAAGCCTGGGCCTCTGGAAAACTCTTGCAGGCCTTTACAAAAGGCCAGGGCTGCAGTGGATTTCAAAATGTCAGGCTGCATTTGAATAATGGAAAGCATAAAATTAAATGATCTCAAGTTCGAAGACATGCTATTATGTATCTGCAAATTGCTGTTTAAAAAAAATGAAAATAAACAGAGAAAACCTAAGAGAAAGAGAAAGAAAAATAGTCTTGTCTTATGCTGCACACTGACCAACAACCTGTGTCTCTGACACAACATTGAAGGTCATCTTCTAACATCATTTATAAAGGGAAATAAAGGGGAATAAAAAGGATAAAGAGGAAGGGAGAGAAAATTCTTTCAAAAACCTTTCAAGTACTCACCTTGTGAAAATCGTTGCAAGAAATCTGATAAAACCTGCAACCAATTCTGCAAATGCTACTCAATCCATTGAACAGAGCACAGAACGTCTTACGCAAGCGAACTCTCTGAACAACACTTAATAAAAACCGGTGAGCAGGGGAACGGGAAGAGGGCATTACTGGGAGGAAACATACTCCAAATCTGATGCCTTATTTCCTGAGACTGAACTGCATGACGTGTTTCTGGAACACCTGCTAACATCTGGCCCAGAGTTTCTTTACGACGAAGGCCTAGGTCCTGATCTCGAGAGCTGTGCTATTCGGAGGTCATTCTAACCCTGCACAAGTTACGGATAATACCAGGCTGTTCCACGCTGCTGGAGCACTGAGCACGTCAGGGTTCAAAAGAGAGAAAAGCGAGGAGGTCGGAGAAGTGGCCTGGGACAGACGTTGAGGAAGCTCACGTGCCAGGAGACGATGCTTGGCTTTTATTCATTATAGATGACGGAAAGTGACTGAGGACGCCTGTCACCCTAGATCTGTGCATTGCAAGGAAGATGGCAATGAACAAGCCAAGAAAGGGAGGCAGAGATGAGCCCAGAGGCAGAAAGGGCCAGAGATGAGGCCTCAGAGAAGAGTATAACTGCAATCCCAAGTAAATCTATACTGGGTGGGAGTGGAAGCAAAGGGATGGGTTCTAGTCCGATCTGAACAAAAGCAGCCTTTAGCAAAGGGTGGAGAAAGAAGAAAGAAAGCAGCATTGGAGGATCCCGGGACATAAGAGACTCAATCACAGTACAGAGCAGGTTTGCAGAAGGTGATTGGAGTTCTTGCCGTGTTAAAACTGAGATGGTTCTAAGAAACAACCAGAACAAGATGGCTGTGAGAAGCCCAGTGAAGACCGTCCCCAGCAGAGCGCAAGAGAGCCATGTGGTCCTAGATTCCAGAAGAGACAGCCGGAAAGACACGCAAAGAAAGTAGAAAGGGGCAGGGTGAGGAAGGGAGCTTGGGGTAGAAACCAAGGAGGAGCCTTCAGACACAGGATAAAAATCAGAACTCAGGGTTGTGGCAGAATAAAGGGGTACAGTGACGAGCCAGGATCCAGCACTGCAGGGAGGTGAGCAGGTGAAGATTTAAGAAGCGTCACTGGTGTTGACCATTAGGGAAGGGGTCGGTGGTAACTGTGATCTCCTTGGAGCGGGAGAGGTGGGCCCCAAGCTCTAAGCCTCCCCAGAGACCATGGGTTCTAAGGACGCCGCCCCCTGGTATGGAATACTGTTTGGCAATAAATGCATCGAGATTAAATAGCAATAGGAAGGAAAATGATTTTGGTTTTCTTATCGATTGGTGTGGCATGTTTTCAATGTATAAATAATCTAAAAGAACACTTGGAACTTCATAAAAGGAGCTAGAGATGAGATAAAGAATTCAAAATAGAAGAGGGATGACAATCAGTGAGGAATGAGGAGGAAGAGATCAAGGAATCCTTCCCAATACAATTCCAGTTCATTGAACAAGGTCTCTAGTGTGGTTGTGGTCTGAAGACATTGGCGCGGCCTGCTTCTAGAAAGCTTTGGGTCTTTTGTTTACAAAGATCCTGGTCAACGCCTCACATTCTGATCCCTGCACCAGTGCAAGTCATGCTTTAGGCTTGAAAGGGAGAAGGAATGCGAGGAAAGATAGCGCTGATGGAAGAGCCGAAATAGGGACTGATTCTAACCAGACCAGAACAACGCTTACATTTCCGAAGTATTTGTCCAGCAGCTCCACATAACGATGCACGATCTCTAGCGTCAGGAGCTCGTTGTCCTGATTTTCAACTGCACAGCAAAAATACAAACTAGCGTACCTTGGGAAGAAGAAAGAAAGAAAGAAAAGTAAAATAGGATGACACATCAAGTAACCTGAAGGTGGTGTTTTCCGCAGTGAACACGCGAAGTGACCTCTTCTCCAGACTCTCTCCCCACCATCCATATCAAGGAAGGCTGTCATTCATCACACCCAATATGCTCCCCAAATGTGAAAGAGAATATGTAAACATATGGCGAGCATTGGGTTATTTCTGTTAACTGTATGAAAAACTCTCAACACCATTTTACCCTGAGGAGCTATCATTGGAGAGACCGAGTCCTTGGCCCAATGAAATGGGGATGTCATTCTGTGTGTGTCCCACCTTTAGTCTGTCCAGTCTCCCCTCTGCATGTCTCTCTTCTGCCTAAGCTACTCTTCCCCATCCCACGTGTGTGGGTAACCACCTTCTTCTCCCTTAGCTCTGAGCTTGGATGTCACTTCCTCCGGGAAGTCTTCGCCCGCTCCGACTGGACACACCCATGCCTCCCCGGTCAGAGCACTGCCCACTTCATGGCCTGTCTCTGCCCGCCTAGACCAGTGGCTTCCCAAAGGCAGGTCCTCTGTCTGCCTCACTTGCTATCATAAACCCAAGAGCTGCAAATGTCTGTTGAGAAAATTGCTACAGCCTTTTCTCTATACCATGGTCTAAATTACAAATCAACTTAAAGTTTAAAAAAAAAACCAGCAGGCAGAGAGTAGGCACAAGCTTCTTGTTGGCAAGTGCTTCCTGGGACTTCGTTTTACGGTCCCTGGGATGCCGACCGTAAGGGGCCGTCACTGACATCTCTCTGGATGCTAGTACTGAAAGCTTTAATCCAGGGACCCAGCAGCAGAAGCTTGGCCCAGGCACCTCCTGGTAATTTACTCCATTAAATATAGTCTGCGAGTTTGCCTCTGTCATTTCCGTTCAGGTTTTATAAACACCCCTCGCAAGAGGCTTCCTAATGTGCATTTTCCTTCTGGGAGTGGCAGTAGGATGTTGGGTGCAGGTCAGCTGGGTTCTGGTCCTGGCTTAGGCATCAGTTATTTGGGCTTTTATGGGCAAAACTGCTTTATGTCTTAGGGCTTTAGATTCCTCATCCGTAAACTGAGGTCCCTTTCTAGTATGGTCTCGCTACAGCAAGCAGGTGCCATCACAAGACAACAAATATGCTTTAAAGCCAAAGGATATGGGAACGTGTGGGTGCTCAATGGGTTAAACATTCGACTTTGGTTCACATCATGATCTCATGATTTGCGAGTTTGAGCCCCATGGGGCTCCGTCTGAGCTGACATTGCAGAGCCTGCTTGGGATTCTCTCTCTCCCTCTCTCTCTGCCCCTCCCCCACTTGCATATGCTCTCTCTCTCTTTCAAAATAATAAATAAATAAACTTAAAAAAAAGTAAAGCCAGAAGAATATGGCTTTGAACCCTGGCTCTACCAACCACCACTTAGTTACTATGACTGAAGACAAATTCCATACATTCCCTGTGGCTTCAATTTCCTCATCTGCAAACATGAGTAATAATAACAGTAATAAGAGATGCCCATCTCTCTATCACGTTATCCTGCATTTTCTTCCGCAGCATCGTTACTAACCGATAAAGCTTTGTTTACCTAACCAATGAGTAAGCTCCAAGAGAGCAGCCTTGGTCTCGTTCCTGCACCCACAGCCGTTACAAGCGCAGGAAATACAATGGGTGCCCGTCAGCTCTTGCACATTATCCACATGTAGATTAAGTCCCTAGAATCCATCCTGGCACAGAAGCCTTTCAATAAACGAAAGTTCTTCCTTGTTCATCTCTTGGTCTAAATATTTGGGCTCTAGACCCGAACAATTTCAGTAAGTGATGGAATTGGTGGTGTAATCGAAAATGTTGAGGATTAAACAATCCAAAGTCATAATGAGAAAGACAAGTCTCATAAAGGTACTCACACCTTTTATAAACAAGTTTTAGTTCCTTCCAGTCAACAAAACTGCTTGTCCTCTGACCACGCGAGAGAACAATCTGGACAATTTCCCGGGTGATCTTTTTCCTCTCTTTGTCAGGGAGAGTCGTGTACCATTTCTGCAGCCGCAATTTTCCCTGTCGACTGAAAAGCAATATGAAATGTATCTAGAACAAATAAAGGACAGAGAAAAACAGAACTTTATCAGCTAAATCATTCTATGCAGACACTGGAAATTAAACAGCAGGGTTTACAAAAGATGCTAGTTATGAACAAATGAAAAAATTCTCACCAGGATGAAAATGATCTCATCTGCGAATTACATTGAACCCATCAGCGAACAAAGAAATGTGGACATTACAAACATGGCTTATGTATATTAGAGGGGAAAGATGCGATTTGTAAAAAGCAGTCCTTTTTAGAGTCACAAATTTATCACAGGGAGAGAAAGATACTGAGGAAGCATGTAACTCTTCTGAGAAAACAACAAAATCTTCCTTCCCAAGTGTTAAAAAACAGTGGAAGAGTTTGCTCTACAAATTACATCCCAGTTCCTCTCACAATGACAGCAACATGATAATAAAGAAAAAAGGGAAAGAAGGGAAGGAGGATAAAGCATGAGGAAAGAGTAAGAAAGAGAGAAGGGGACCACATTCTGTCCTTTTTTTTGTAATAAAAATTGTATAGATTTCAGGTATACAACACGATTTTATATCATATCCGTAGTGAAATGATTACGACAGTCCAGCTAATCAACATTTCATCTCCTCCCACAGTTACCGTTGTGTGTGTGTGTGTGTGTGTGTGTGTGTGTGTGTGTGATGACAGCCCCAGAAATCTCCTCCCTTCGCAAACTTCCAGCGTCCCGTCCAGCATGATTAGCTACAGTCACCATCATGAACGGCGGATCTCCAGACTTATTCATCTTACAACCGCAACTCTGTACTCTTCAACCCACCTCTCATTCCCCCACTTCCCCACTCCTGGCGATCACTGTTCTAGTCTATATGCCTCTTCGGGTGTAACTTTTTAGATTCCACATGTAAGTGAGATCATGCAGGATTTGTGTTTCTGAGCCTGGCTTATTTCATTAAACATGATGTCTTCCAGGTTCATCCATATCACAAATGAGCGGATTTTTTCCTTTTGTTTATAACTGAAAATATTCTATTATTACCCACGCTGCACACACACACATACATATAAACACACATATACACACCACATTTTCTTTACCCATTCATCTATCAATGGATACTTTGATTGCTTCCATATCTTGGCTACTGTGAATAGCATTGCAATGAACTTGGAGTGTAGGTATCCCCTCAAGATACTGACTTCATTTCATTTGGAAATATACCCAGAAGTAAGGTTGCTGGATCATAAAATAGTTCTATTTTTTTATTGTTTTTTTTTTAATTAAAAAAAATTTTAACATTTATTCATTTTTGAGAGACAGAGAGAGATAGAGCATGAGCAGGTGAGGGGCAGAGAGAGAGGGAGACACAGAATTCAAAGCAGGCTCCAGGCTCTGAGCTGTCAGCACAGAGCCTGATGCAGGGGTTGAACCCATGGTCTGCAAGATCATGACCTGAGCTGAAGTCAGATGCTTAACTGACTAAGCCACCCACTTCACTATTAACACAGATATAAATAACTCCATATTGGAACACCGTTACTGCTTTCTAAGAATGAACTTGAGAAAGGTATTTTTACTTCCAAGAAGAAATCATCCTAAAAATGACATTGTAAAAGGGCAAAGTTGAACAGTGACAGAAATCATAAAACCTCAGGATCTTGAGAACAAGGCGTGACTGTGGATCACCACCAATGGAAAAGTCTATTCAATCCAATGGCTAGCAAATGGTCAGACCCTCACTAGAGAAATGAAATCCATACATTTTGTTAGTGTTGACTTCACATTTCCTGCCAGAAAATTTTTTTCCTCCCATCTCACCTAAATTTCTGCTGTTAACCATTTAAACCAGTTTTCCCTGATTTTTATCCAGAGTATATTAAAACACAATATCTCACTATCCTGGGAGTAATAACTAATTCTTCACATATTTGAAGATGCTTTGTAGTCTCCCATAAATCTTTTTCCTTCCAGAAAAAATCACTCTGGTTTCATGGGGTTCTGTTTTCAGATCACAAAATCACTCTTGTTGTGATTCCTCCAAGATTTCTCCATAGGCTAAATGTTACTTTTAACTGGAGGCACTCAGATCTATGTCCAAAGTTTCAGTGAGAGGCTAGAACTAGGTCTGAGTTTAATTGTGGATATCTTTCTAGTTCTTCTACACTGCAACACTCTCTCAAACAAATTGCCTTTGTTTTTTCTTTGAGAGAGAGAGAGAGAGAGAGAGAGAGAGCATGAGAGAATCTCAAACAGGCTCCATGCCCAGCACAGAGCCCAACTCAGGGATCAACCTCATGACCGGGAGCTCATGACCTGAGCTGAAATCTAGAGTCAGATGCGGGGCGCCTAGGTGGCACAGCCGGTTAAGTGTCGGACTTTGGCTCAGGTCATGATCTCACAGTTTATGAGTTCAAGGCCTGTTTTAGGCTCTGTGCTGACAGCTCGGAGCCTGGAAACTCCTTCGGATTCTGTGTCTCCCTCTCTCTCTGCCCCTTCCCCACTAGCGCGTGCTCTTGCTCTCTCAAAAATAAATAAAAACATCAAAAATTAAAATAAACAAATAAAAACATTTAAAAAATTAAAAATAAAACAGAGATGCCACTCAGGTGCCCCTGCCTGGCTTCTTAAACACGGATCACCAATGTAGGACAATGAACAAAGAGCAACTCCCTTCTCTAACAATGCGCTCAAAGAGAAGGATGATCCGGAACATGATACACACATCTATAAAGCCCACATAAAATATGGAAATATGTTCCAAATTCAAAAGAAGCAACAAATTGATTCGGGCTTATCCCATAATTGCACTGCATAAGTCAGTGTTGAGAGATTTAGCCCTCTCCAGCTCTGCTCTGAGACACAGCTTGTGCTGTGGTGTCCGGTGTCCGTCATGCCCCAGAGTTGACGGTGCAGCTTGAGGGAACTGGCAGGATGAGCTGTAGGCACTGTAGTGACGCACAAGAGTTCATCACCTCCAGCAATTAATTTTATCTAATTTATCAGTTCAGTCATTCAAGGCATGTTTGAATAATATGTTTCAAGAGGTTAATCAAATACATTCATTGATTAGCACTAGCTTGAGAGTAGGAAAAAGAGCAGTTGCAAGGGCTTTTTCAATATTTACAAAGAGCCAACTTACATGCAAGTTAATGTCATAAACAAACTTATTCTGACTTCAGAAAACAGTACCCAGACATTCGTCTTCTGCAGTATGGCCGAGACAAGAAGGGTAATGGGGAGGCAGACTGGTAATCCTCCTTGGGAACACGCCAACCGCAGACATAACCACATAGTCCAATGAAGTGGGTTGAACAAGGTTGACTTCCTACATTTGGCCCAAATACTTTGGTCTCAGGTGGGCATTTTGCTTCACCAAGATCTCCCATCCCTAACCCAGAAGCCCTTCTGAGGGGTCTGGTTCTGTCCCTGATGATCCTTTAAATCCAAACATGTCAGGTTAACCCAAGAATTCCTGGTCCTCAGAGTGTCCACTAGTATAATCCTTGACCTAATGGAGGAGAGCCCGAATCTCTCACTTTGACCCAGAATACAAACGACTCTGGGCACTATCTTATTTTTATTTCTAAAGAAATGTCCGTTTGACCTTTGAAGGATGCGCAAAGCAGATCAGCACTGAACTATTTAGTCTGCTGTTTTGAACCAGTGTTAGCTTCTTCCCTCTAGTTGAAGACAGAAGGTGAAAGCATCCAATAGCAGCTTGAGTTCTTAATGTTTGCGAATCTCGCTGCTCCTGACCTGAACCCATGTAGTAGACCCAAAACTAATTTCTAAGAAGAAAGGTCTCCAGGGACGTTTTCCTACCCCCAACACTGTTACCCCAGGCTGTATTTCAGGATCTGAGCTGCAAAAATAAACACACAGGATATGCCTCTTTCCTCCAATATCATCAACTTGACAGGCCCTCTGGTGCCCTGTATCCCATGATTTTCACTTAAACAACACTATTGCTAGAGTCCTTACCTCCTTAGCCTCATTTCCAATTTCTGCAGCCACTCTACAAACTCCTGGCCCAGATCGGCCTGGCCACTCTCACCTCTGCGTCTACAGTGCGGCATCAGGCACTCCCGATCACAGAAAAATCACACAGGACTTGGCAGATGGGTACAACTTTAGATGAATGATGGTCGGGCTCAGTGAAATCTCCTGTGTTACTTGGAAACTCTCCATCTACCTCTTCATGTAAAGGGTTGCTAGGCAACACCCCCTTCCATTTCCCACAGGGGTTACTGCAAGTTACTAATATGCCCCTTCCTATTCCCTATGCCCACCCTTACTCCCTGACTCTGGGAAGACACCAGTCAAGAGGATAACAATCACTCTGTAGGATTTCCTCAGCTCCCCGCCCCTCACCACACCTGTACACCCACCTGCACAAACTCAGTCACACACACACCCCCACCCGCCAACTTATTTCCTCCCTGTGTCAGGGGATACAACATCATCTTCTGCCCTGGCTTTCAACCCTCACCTATGTCTACAGGAATGTGGTTTCAGCATTCTGACACTGGCCTTCCCTTCTGAGACACCTTACATGTAGATATTGAGTAATTCCAAGTTCCCTCTCATGTTTAAAAAACAACGGTCCTCAGGGCGCCTGGGTAGCTCAGCGGGTTTAAGTGTCCGACTTCAGCTCAGGTCATGATCTCACAGTCCGTGGGTTCAAGCCCCACGTAGAGCTCTGTGCTGACAGCTCAGAGCCTGAACCTTGCTTCGGATTGTGTGTCTCCCTCTCTCTCTGCCCCTACCCCCCCTTCTCTCTCTCAGAAATAAATAAACATTACCAAAAAAAATTTAAAAAACAGTGCTCCATTCTAGAATCCTGACCTTGACTCACCCGTCAGTGTCAAGAATCCAGAAAGTACCCATACCTTCTGACCCAATAAGCCTACTATTTAAATCTATATTAAGGATGTGCCTTAAAATTCAGATAAATTTTTAGGCACTAATGCTTACTGTAGTTCTCTAGAGTAACATGCACACATACAAAATAAATGAAACTATAAACTACCTAAATTAGCAATAACAGAGAAATTTTTAAATGGTATTTGTTAAATGATTTCAGTAAGTGAGAATGTCTATAGTATAATGTCAAGTTTAAAAAATATATAAATTAGTACATTGAGTACTGTAGCCACAATTTAAAACTATACTCACATAGAAATTATATAAAGACACTAAATTGTTCATAGTATTTATCTTGGAAGAGTGGAATTAATTATACATGCTATTTTCTACTTTGTGCTCACCTGGAATTTCCAAACTTCATATGCCTGATTTTGCAATTAGAAAAAAAATATGGAATGAAAAGAACATTAGCAAGTTCAATAAAAATCAGCCAGCATTCTATCTGGCGGCCAAACACAAGGTAAATGTCAAGGTGCTTGCAACACATAAAACTATACCTCAAGGAGACTGTACTCCACTCAAGACCCTGCCGCACTATGTGAGCAGACAGGTGGGGCTCACACTGGGGTCCCAGCCAAACGCAAGCCTAAGGACAAGGCAGGGAAGAAATATGCACAAATGATCATTGTGGCCATACTGACAAGGGGGCCCTGAGAGTTAGTTTTCTCTAATTTCAAAACAATGCTATTTAATTCTGACAGTGAAATGAAGAAAGGGAGAGGGTGTAAAAGCGTGAACCTACAGGTTCATGTGAACCTTTACTCATATTAACAAGAGTATTGCTTTTACAACTGGCCAACAAACTCAGTGGACCAGAATCGGCATTTCATTAATGAATTGATTGATTTATTTTAAGTGTAATTATCATCAAATTAGCTAACATACAGTGTACACAGTGTGCTCTTGGCTTTGGGAGTAGATTCCCATGATTCCTTGCTTCCATACAACACCCAGTGCTCATCCCAACAAGTGCCCTCCTCCGTGCCCATCACCCACGTTCCCCTCTCCCCCATCCCCCATCCACCCACAGTTTGTTCTCATCATTTGAGAGTCTCTTATGGTCTGCCTCCCTCCCTCTCTGTAATTTCCCCCCGGCTCCTTCCCCATGGTCTTCTCTTAAGTTTCTCAAGATCCACATATGAGTGAAAACATACAGTATCTGTCTTTCTCTGACTGACTTACTTCACTTAACATAACACCCTCTAGTTCCATCCACGTTGCTGCAAATGGCACATTTTATTCTTTCTCATTGCCAAGTAGTATTCCATTGTACACATAAACCACATCTTCTCTGTCCATTCATTAGTTGATGGACATTTGGGCAATTTCCATAATTTGGTTATTGTTGAAAGTGCTGCTATAAACATTGGGGTACATCTGCCCCTATGAATCAGCACTCATGTATCCTTTAGGTAAATTCCGAGTAGTGCTATTCCTGGGAAATAGGGTAGTTTTATTTTTAATTTTTTGAGGAAACTCCACCCTGTTTTCCAGAGCAGCTGCACCAGTTTGCATTCCCACCAACAGTGCAAGAGGGTTCTCGGCTCTCCACACCCTCGCCAACATCTGTTATTTCCTGTGTTGTTAATGTTAGCCTCTCAGACCAGTGTGAGGTGGTATCTCAGTGTGGTTTTGATTTGTATTCCCCTGATGATAAGTGATGCTGAGCATCTCATGTGTCTGTTGGCCATCTGGATATCTTCTTTGGAAAAGTATCTCTTCATGTCTTCTACCCATTTCTTCACTGGATTGTTTTTCGGGTGTTGAGTTTGGTAAGTTCTCTACAGATTTTGGATACTGACCCTTTAAATTTTTTAATGCTTTTTATTTTTATTTTTGAGAGAGAGAGAGAGAGAGACAGTGCGATCAGGGGAGAGTCAGAGAGAGAGGGAGACACAGAATCCGAAGACAGGCTCCAGGCTCTGAGCTAGCAGTCAGCACAGAGCCTGACGCGGGGCTCGAACCCACAAACTGTGAGATCATGACCTGAGCCGAAGCCGGATGCTTAACCGACCCAGGCACCCCGATACTGACCCTTTATCAGATATGTCATTTGCATCAGATAGCCATTCTGTTGGTTGCCTTTTAGTTTTGTTGATTGCTTCCTTTGCTGTGCAAAAGCTTTTTATCTTGATGAGGCCCCAATAGTTCATTTTTGGTTTTATTTCCTTTGCCTTCAGAGATGTGTCGAGTAAGATGTTGCTGCAGCTGAGGTCAAAGAGGTTGTTGCCTGTTTTCTCCTCTAGGGTTTTGATGGTTTCCTGTCTCACAGTTAGGTCTTTCATCCATTTTGAGTTTATTTTTGTGTACAATGTAAGAAAGTGGTCCAGCTTCATTTTTCTGCATGTCGCTGTCCAGTTCTCCCAACACCATTTGCCGGAGAGACTGCCTTTATTCCATAGGAGACTCTTTCCTGCTTGGTCAAAGATTGGTTGGCCATACATTTGTGGGTCCATTTCTGGGTTCTCTATTCTGTTCCACTGGTCTGTGTGTCGGTTTTTGTGCCAGAACCATACAGCCTTGGTGATGACAGCTTTGTAGTACTGACTGAAGTCCAGGATTGTGACGCCTCCAGCTCGGTTTTCTCTTTCAACGTTACTTTGGCTAATCAGGGTCTTTTGTGGTTCCATACAAATTTTAGGATTGTTTATTCCCAATCAACATATTTTTCACGAAAAAGGACAGAACAGAACACAGCAGAGCAACCACATATATTAAGGGTATGTGTTTCAAGAAACTGTTTGTATTGTGTATACTTACACCGGGTAGTAGTGTAAGGTACATTTCTTGCTATTGGTTGTAGCTAAAAGAAGGACAGTAAGGGGAGGAGGAAATGGAGAAGGAGATAAATACAAAGACACTGAACCTGTGTAGACGCTATCCACACAAGGTGAAAACACAAGAAAAAATATTTTTATGCAAGGCTAGTCAGTAAGGAAATGTTAACATAAAAACAGCTCTTTATTCAGTATTAATATTTGGAGCTCTGAGAGAACGCTGGGCACCTGAAAGAATACTCACGTACATATCATTTTTCCCCCAAATATGAGCAGCAGCCATTTGGAGCAGATCTCCGGGGCTAGTAACCAGGACCCCGCAAACAGTGAGAAAGTCGACTTCTGATAAGAGCAGCATCAGACCAAATAACTAAGTCTGCTTGTGAAAACCTGAAAGCAGTAAACTCCCTCTTCGGAGTAGGAGTGAACCGAAACTTCTTTTTTCTTAATGGAGACCAAGTAAAACAGCAAATAAAGTGGAGGAAAATGCCTCACTCAGTCGTGGGTGTGTCTATGCCCTTAGAACACATAGGAAAAAAAAAAAAACAGTAAACCGCTGGACACAGTAAGAAAGCAAGAGAAAATGATCCATCTGCATGTTTCATCCTGAATCCTGTCCAGTGCCCTTCTGTGCCCATAACAGGGACTCACTAGATATTGGTGGAACTGTTGAATTTTGAGAAATGGCAACTCGTCCTGTCATAATATTCTGGGAACTGAGTTTTCTTACGGCTTAGAGAATATGATGGTTTCTTGAGATGACCTTTTAAAAGCCCGGGGTTTTATGGGGCATCGTAAGTGTACAACTGGAATCCCTTTTCTCCAGATGCAAAAGACGCGTCTAGGATTTGTATCTGCCAGAAGTTTTGGCAGCTTTTCCGGAAGACCTTAATAGCATCCACAAACTGAAAGACGCAGCTACTGTTCTAGATGGATTATCAGAGTGTTACACACAACGGGTCTGGGCACTCATTCCTTCAGAGCTGCTGCCTCTCAGGCATGGGAGGGGCTTCTGGAAGGTGGGGAGGGACATCCACTGCTTCTTCACCGGCCCCCTGCTCAAAGGGCTCCAGCCACACACAGCTCCCCCTCCCACACGCACAGCTATCTTCCCTCCCTCCACAAAGGTCATTTGCTTAAGTCTTTGGTGAGGTACCCATTTCACAGATTTTACCAGCACGCCCTGAGTGGAAATACGATTTGCCAGACTACGCTTTCCCAGAAGCTCCACATGCCTTCAGGGCAAAGGTTCACTGACAATCCGTCAGTCCTCCAGCTTAGTGATCCTTTGACAACTTGTTACATGCCAGAAAATACTTCTTTTTTTAAAAAAATGTATTTATTTTGAGAGAGAGAGAGAGAATACATGCATACAGTGGGGAAGTAGCAGAGAGAGAGGGAGAGAAAGAATCTCAAGCAGACTCTGTGCTCTCAGCATGGAGGCCAACATGGGGTTTGATCTCACAAACCAAGAGATCTTGACCTGAGCCAAAATCAAGTATCAGACACTTAACCGACTGAGCTACCCAGGCACCCCGTAATTTTACTTCTTTAAAACTTGTTGGGGCACCTGGGTGGCTTGGTCATTAAGCATCTGACTTTGGCTCAGGTCATGATCTCACCATCGTGGGTTCGAGCCCCGCATTGGGCTCTCTGCTGTTAGCACAGAGCCCATTTCAGGTCCTCTATCACCCTCTCTCTCTGCTCCTCCCCCACTCATTCGCTCTCTTTCTCTCCCTTCCTCTTTCCCCGCCTCCCTCCCTCCCTGTCTTTTTCCCTGTCTCTCAAAAATAAATAAACATTTTAAAAATAAATAAATAAAACTTGTTACCTGCCTTCCAACCAAAATTGTGTGTCTCAACGACCATTTCAGACCATTAGGTCCTGAGTACGTTGTGCGTTTATTGCTAGGCCAACCCAAATCTGATTAAGGACATTTATCACCAGGCCGAGCCTCGGGGGGCTGTGACGATGTCACACATTATCAACCTCAGTGCAGAGTCTAGCACAGAGTAAACTCCCAACAAATCTTGCTGTTGCTAATAAATCAGCCAGGAGTCGGCTGCACCCATTTCTACAGCGCTCACTTTCACTGGGGCAAGCCCAGCATTCTCTGCCTCCTCCTTTCGAACCCCAGCGACTGCCATCCGTTTTCCCTCCTCGGCTCCCACACGCACATGGAAGGAGTCTCTGGCAGGCATTCCACAGGTCCCCACAGAGGCACAGTGTTGATTCTTTGGGTAATAATAAACCATCCAGCTTCTAGCTGGCTAGCTACCGAGTCTCCTTAATTAACCTGCCTCATGCTCCAGTAATGAGTTTGCCCCAAAGACAGCCCAAACTTGCCTGTAAGTCATTCAGAGCTCCTTTCTTTCTGGAGACTGCTGGTCACTGGTCTTCTGATCGCGTATCTATTCATTTTCTCCAAGTTCTCTGTTAGGTATTTACTTTAGGGTTTCCCATTTTTTCACTTATGTGTGTGTGTGTGTGTGTGTGTGTGTGTGTGTGTGCGCGCGCACACATGCACCTGTCTCCAGTTCCCTTTTCTACACCCCAGGAACGTCAGTTCATGCTTTCAAAAGATTTTTTTAACATTTTCTATTTTATTTTTTGAGAGACAGATCACCAGTGGGGGAGGGTCAGAGAGAGAGGGAGACACAGAATCTGGAGCAGGGTCCAGGCTCTGAGCTGTCAGCACAGAGCCCTGTGCGGGGCTCGAACCCACAAACCATGAGATCATGACCTGAGCCGAAGTCATACACCCAAACAACCAAGGCACCAGGTGCCCCTGGCAAGTCATGTTGTAATTCTTAGCGTTTGCTTTCTCTCCCAGCTCTTTGCTTGAAAGGCAAGGCTCCTCTGTGCTGGGTAGCCTGCCCTCTCCCATCAGTTTCTGGCCAAGGGGCAGCACGGGTCAGTGGGAACCATGTGGCCCTGAGCCAGCCATCCGCTCCCCTCTCCAGGCCCCGTGTCTTCTCCCAGGGAATGAGAGAGCAAGGTCACACATTCAAATACTTTTCACGGGCTGGGCAGGGGCAGGAAACATTTTAAACAAAGGTAAAGGTTCAGGGTAATATGAGAGGAGGTGGAGGAAACAGAGTGAAACTGAAAATCACACATTGCGACTAAAGGGACAGGCATAACTCAGCCATACTCCGGTATTGCCGAGAAAAACTACGAGTCAGTCTCACGGAGCCTTCAGATTTTGTCTTTTCCAAAAAAGCCTGAAATCTGGGTGATTATGGAAAATATTGGGATTATTTTATCGTTGCCAATTCATATTAATAATCATTCGAACCAAACAGTATTCACATAGAGCAAAGCACAGTGTGTGTGGCTGCGGTCTTGACTGGCATTCAAGGCCTCAGGTGACACTGTTGAATCAGGGACCGCTGAAGTCGCTAATGTCATTCTATAGCATTTGTGCAGCCAGTGGATTTCCTGTTTCTTGCGATTTCTAGACCTTCCTGTTTGAGGAAGGGGCCCCCGACCCAAGAGCCTTGCTTCCACGTCTCTGCCTAATATTACTGTCAAATCTATTCCGAATCAGAATTTCCTATTAACTGAATTCATCACATGATACCGGCTTCTTTCTGCAAGATTTCCAGTCCTCGTTTCTGTTTCCACAATACAAGAAGATAACATTTCTGTGGAAAGCCAAAGCTACGCAATCTCAGAATCCCATTTCTGGCTGGTTGTGGCAGCCTTTTTCTGGAAATAAAATACTGGAAAGCGGCCACATTGGCCAACATCTTTCCATTCATTTCCCGATCCTTGCACACCATCTGGTGGCAGAATGGTCTGCTTGTGACAAGTGCAATGCTCCGTGAAGACGGCGAACAGGGTGAGGAGGAAAGAGGGGGAGCAGAATGAGAAGGACGGCAGGGAAACAGGAATGAGGAACAAAAATCTCCAGTCATCCATAAATTAAAGGATTCACTGCTGAGAACTAGCTGGGGACCATTTCTAGAAAACCTGCGAAGAAAATTCCTCAGACTGTCTGGTGTCCATCCACCTGAACTGCACAGTAGTGCTTACTAGGGGGAAGGATGGGCAGTGGCTGGCTGGGGAGCAGCACTAGAGGATGGAATGAGTGGCCTAGTTGGGGGGGGTGGACTGATCACCCCAAAATTCATATGTTGGGGTCCTGACCCCCAGTAGCTCAGAATGTGACCTTGGTCACTGCAGATGTAACAAGTTGAGATGAGGTCATCCTAGAAGATGGTGAGCCTCTTCTCCAATATGGCAGGTACGATCCTAAATAAAAAAAGGTGGGGACAGGGAATTTGGACACAGGCACGAACACAGAGAGCATGCCCGAGGGAATGGAGGCGGAGGGGGGCTGATACAGCAGAAGCCGAGGGATGCCAAGGATGGCCAGCAACTCCCCAGAAGCTAGGCGAGAGGCGTGGGACGGATTCTCTCTGAGTCCCCAGAAGGAGCCAGCCCTGAGGAAACCTTGATTTTGGACTTCTAAGCTCCAGGACTCGGAGATGATAAATTTCTTTTCTTTAAGCCCCACAGTTTGTGGTTCTTTATTACGGCAGCTTGTCTGTGGCTTTGAATTTTAGGTCTTTTTTTTTTTTTAATCTCAAAAAGCGTGACTGCTGCTTTCTCTGCCATTACAATGCATATCCTAAAACCAAATCATCTACATTCCAGAGATAAAGTCGGCGGATTCCATTCAACTTTGCAAATATTTATTCAGTGTCTACCACAGTGAGGTATTTCAAATGAAATAATCACTCATTCCTGGACTCACAAAATGCTGATGTTAGAAAGGACAACGGAGCTGGTCTGGTGCAAACCTTCTCCTCTGAAGATGAAGAAATGCAGACCCAGAGTTACGGGACCCTCAGTTGGGTAGCTAGAGAGCAGCAGAGTTGAAACAGTCTCCTGCCTCTCTGCCCAAGGCTCTTTGCACTTGATGCCTTCGACCCCTCTGGGTTGCCAACAAAGCTAAATTTATTACTCTTCTTCATTTCTTTCTATTGTACAAATAATTATAAGCAAGCAAGCCTCATGCTACCACCAGAAACCTACTTATGATGCTTGACATGCTGAACATACAGTAGTCATCACACCAAGCACTTTATGTGCAACACCTCATTTAATCGTCGTGAACATGTTATTCGTATCCCCATTTACTGGCAAGGAAACTGCAGCTCCCCAAAAGTGAAGTACCTTGGTCTCGTCAATCAGCTAGAAGACTCCAGGGCTGGGCTTGATTCTAGAGTTTACCCCTTAAATAGTTATACAACATCACCTCCTTGAGGAGAGCAAATACAGGGGCTCCTGGGTAGCTCAGTTGGCTAAGCATATGACTTTGGCGCAGGTCATGATCTCAGTTTGTGGGTTCAAGTCCCCCATCAGGCTCTGTGCTGGAGCCTGCTTCGGATTCCGTGTCTCCTTCTCTCTCTGCCCCTCTTCCACTTCTACTTTGTCTCTGTCTCTCAAAAACAAATAAATGTAAAAAAATTTTTTTTTCTTTTTAAAAAGAGAGCAGGTACACATCTGTGGGCACCAACTGGGCTGGCTTTACCACTTTAAAGTCAACATGATACTGAACCACCCTTGTCACTGGAAGGCAACATTCTTCCCTGACAGCCTGAATCCTGCTTAAAGCAACTTCAAACTTCAATGATCTCAACTGTGAACAAATACATCTACCAGCAGTCAAGTTTCTTCTTTCTCCTTGTAAATCACTGGTGCTCAATGTGGACAATCTACCCGAACTCTAAGATTTATCCTTAGAGAGATCACACATTCATGTATAGATCGTCCACTTTCAGAAAGCTAAAGCTCTGGGGCACCTGGGTGACTCAACAGGTTAAATGTCCAACTTCAACTCAAGTCATGATCTCACAGTTCATGAGTTCAAGCCCCACATCAGGCTCTGTGCTGACAGCTCAGAGCCTGGACCCTGCTCCAGATTCTGTGTCTCCCTCTCTCTCTGCCCCTCCCCCACTCACACTCTGTCTCTTTCAAAAATAAACATTTTAAAAAATTTTTTTAAAAAGCTAAAGCTTTATTCAAAGTCAAATGCAGCCGGTAGGTTTTTTTCAAAATCTCATTTATATCCAAGATGGGTCAAGAGGAGACAAAATGGCATACAAAAATTAGATGCCATCACATTTATAATGTGCCGACTTCATCATGCGTTTTAATATTACTAAATGTCACCTGTCAGAATTCCGTACGTAAGTGCTTTTCACTTCGTGCAACAATTAATAACAGCATGGCACCTGGCATGAAGGTAAAGGTGATGGGTCCAGCCATATTGTGTACTCAAAGAAAACTGCTTCTGAAAGTCCCAGGGTGGCAGGTCACTTATTACCACTGGGGTGAAAATTGTGTACCTGAGTTCTGAAAACATGGGAAAGTTGACATAACTAAAACAAGTGAGAGGAGCCATGAGGACAGAAAGCTCCAACGGATATATTTAATAATGAATATAATTTTCTTCGCCTTTGAAAGGAAGACTAGACAGAAGCAGCCTGGGATGCAAGGCTGTCATTATTCAAGTTCAGTTAGAACGCTGACCTGTGACCCACCCTATCCTGCATCTCCCTTTCCCACAAGCTGAACAACAGCCTTTTAAACACAAAACAGGGGTGCCTGGGTGGCTCAGTCGTTAAGCATCTGGACTCTTGATTTTGGCCCAGGTCGTGATCTCAGGGTTCATGAGATCAAGCCCCCAGTCGGGCTCTGTGCTGCTTGGGATTCTTGCCCCCTCCCTCTCCCCCTCATGAGTGTGCACATGCGTGCGCTCTCTCTCAAAATAAATAAATATTAAAAAATAAATAAGAACAACAAACAAATAAACTAAACACTATTGCAATGAAAGCCAGGTAAAGTTAACCAGGCAGAGCTTCCCAGCGGATGACTGGGTTCATACTCCTACATTTAGGTTCCATCCCTGGCTCGGGCAGGACCGAACCACCATCAGGCAGGGGCGGAGCACATGTCCCAAACACTCCAGATCAGTGGCTGCAGGTCTGCCCTGCCTACTGGGAGGTGTAACCCCTAATCAGCATCACAAGTCATGCTCAAGTGAACATGCCTGCTTTGCCAAAGCCATAATTCCCTTTCTTCCAGTTTTCCAGCCCACTGATTCCAAACTATGGGACGACAGAAAAGTCCGGGATCTTCTGGATCAAGTGAAACGAATGGAAGTTTTTAAAGTCAGGATATGAATGGTAAAATCTGCAAATTGTGTTTGTTCGTCCATCTCCAACGCTGCATCTTAGGCAAAGACTTAATTTTGCAGCAGCACGGGTAGGCAATGGGCCCTTTGGGCCTGGTTAGTTGGGAATCGCTAACTCCTGAGATTATATAGGCTTGAAACACGTGTTAAATGTAAGTCAAGTAAAAAGAACCCAGGAGAAAACATTCATGGAGCAATCACTACCGAAAGGACTTGCCTCTGAATGGCCCTGCAAAGAAAAGGCCAGCAGTGAACAGAAGCCTCGCAAACCTGCCATCGGGCTTAGGAAGAAGGAAATAGAGTCTACTGAGCCTTAACGCGTGTTTACGTGCAATTTCCGGAAATGCTTCCAAAGGTTTTGTTTTCTACCATTACATTTCCACCAGACAGTGCTACATTTCTAAAGTCAAAACAAAACCGTTTATTCTCAAATGTAGTCACTGCCAAGTAAATGACCCACGAGATGTTTCAGGTGTGTATCCAGCACTATTCTTTGTTGTTTTTTAAATTTTTTAACATTTATTTATTGAGAGGGAGAGACAAAGCATGAGTGGGGGAGGGGCAGAGAGAGGGAGACACACAGTTCAAAGCAGGCTCCAGGCTCTGAACTGTCAGCATAGAGCCCGACCTGGGGCTCAAACTCAAAAACCGGGAGATTATGACCTGAGCCGAAATCGGATGCTCAACCGACTGAGCCACCCAGGCACCCCTCCAGCGTCGTTCTAAGTTACAAGTGTATACGAATGCCTTGTTGTAGTTCAGAATTACAGCTTCCTTCTTGTACTTGTTTTAGAAAACATAGTTGGCAATATTACTCGGCCATCAAAAAGAATGAAGTCTTGTCCTTTGCAATGATGTGGATGGAGCTGTAGTGTATTATGCTAAGCAAAATGAGTTGGAGAAAGACAAGCACCATATGATTTCACTAGTGGAATTAAGAAACAAAACAGATGAGCATAGGGAAAAAGAAAAAAAAGAGAGAGAGGCAAACAAAAAAGAGACTCTTAACAATAGAGAACAAACTGAGGGTGCTGGATGGAGGTGGGTGGGGGATGGGCAAGATGGGGGAAGGGTACCAAGAAGAGCACGTGCTGTGTTGAGCACCAGGTGTTACACGTCAGTGATGAATCACTAATTCTACTCCCGAAACTAATATTACACCATATGTTAACTAGAATTTAAATAAACACTTAAACAATAAAAAAATACAAAATTTAAAAAATTAAAACATTAAAAAAATGTAGTTTGATCTTGCCAGGTGATCCTTAACCTATGTTGCTTTGAAGTTCCAATGAGTCGAGGGCATTTTTTTTTCTTTAAGCTTTTTGCCCAAGTAATATACATAATTTAATTATAATGTTTTTGAGAACTTTTGCAAAGACGATGGTTCCAAGATTAAATCTGAATACTTTCTGTGCCTTCCCAAGTGAGGCTACCAGAAAGCTCCATTTCTAACAATGATTAAAGGACAGAATCAAAAGTGTTACAGGAGAATTGGTACTGTTCTAAGTAAAGGTTAGAGTTAGAGAAAGAATGTCAAATGTCTAACGTCGAGAAAAACAAAAATGCAGGTAGACTTGGTTACAAACACTAGAAAAACTTCACGCTCTCCAGCAGGTCTGCTTGCCAAGTTAAAAAGAAACCAGACAGGTTCCAAATGACCACATGCTTTCATTACTGAATGTGCCAAACCCAGAGAGCCCCTCCCGGTAATCACTCCCGAAAAGTGAAACGCACGCTTCGTAAAATTCACGGTCACATTTCAGACTCTGCTATAAACAAAGCATTATTTTATATTATTTCACCTATATATTTTGTATCACTTGGTTGATTATTTTTATATCATATCATGTGACTGGGTTTTATATCCTTTGCCCGCATATCATTTTACATCATTTTAGATTCTCCCTTTTACCTTACTTTTGAAAGTTGACTTTACACTTTGAGTATTTAGAACAGATGTATATTTTTATGCACATGTGATGATTGAGACTGTAAAGGTGCTTTCTGGGGGGGGGGGTCCCAATAATTTCAGATATTGTTCGTGGTTTTTTTTTATATTTGAAGGAGAAAAGTAATTGTATAAGTAACATTGCACATTTTGCTCAGATGTCATGTCAGGTGGTTTGCATTTCCCCCTTTCTATTTCTGCTTTTTCCAAATTTTTAAGTTTTAAAAACTGAAGTGAAGATTGCTAGGGAAACACAGAATGCAGTAGGGACTCTGACACAGGAAGGGGCTTCCTGGGGTGCTGGGCGGCTGGAGACAGAAAGCAGAGACTGCCACACACCCCGACCCCCTGCCCAGCACAACCGCCCAAGAAAATATGGCTTTGCTGACGCAGGTTTTAGGTCAAGAAATAGCCCACCCAGGATTTGTAAGCATTCCCCTCATCAGAAATGACAAAATAATTAATATAAATTCTTTTCAAAGGGCAATTAAGACCCCAGAACACAGGGAGGCGACATAGTTAGAACTGAGCTCCAAGGATTCGAAGACCCCTCCCATTTTGCTGCACTGGCCTCACCAGCAGCTTCAAGCCTACACTACCCTCTCAGGCCGAGGAGACCCAGGCCGGAAGTGCAGCCTCTGCTCCCCCCGCTGTGCACCCCCTTCCCTCTGGATACCTTTGAAAACCAAGGCTATTACTGAGAACACTACATGGAAGTGGGAGGGGGGTGTTTTTTCTCCCAGTTATTCCACAGGCCACCAGAAACACTGCAGAAGGAAGGACTCCTTCAATCACATTTACCAGGTTTCATGATGTGTAACTTCTACTTGTAAACAGCTCAGCATTTCATTAAAAGGCAGACCAAAAAAGACCCCTAAATTTTCATACTCTGACGGTCAACCAGAATGCCCTAGACTAATATTAGTGCTGGAAAACAATGCAACTGAATTTCCTTAGAATACTCAACATTTTCTTTTCAATAAATTTAAACAGGTTGGTGAACTTTTAAGAGACTTGGTTAGTCAGGTCATAACAATGACTTCATCCCCTGCTCCCTCACCATCTGTTCTTAATAAAGCAGCCAGACTTTGAGCGTAGCACTGGCCACTCCCTTTCTCAAAAAACATTCTCTCCAAGAAAGAGCCAAGTCCTCACCATGACCTACATGGCCCTACTCAGTGTGGCCCTCCCTACCTCTGCCATCACCAACCTCTTGTCCCCTCACTCGCCCTATCCTTAGCCACCCTGAAACACCCTACCTCAGGGCTTTTGCACTAGCTGTACCCCCTGTTCAGCATACTCTGCCCCCACATATCTGCATGGGTCACTCCCTCACTTCCATCAAGTCTGTTTGAAACTCCACTTCTCAGCAAAGCCTACCCTGACCACTCTACATAAAATGTACTAGCCCATCATTGGCCTGCCCCAATACTCCTGACCTTCCGATCTTACTCCATTATTTTTCAAAGTATTTGTGGCTTAATATTTTACTTTATTATTTTATTATACTCAGTACGCATTATACAATATATGCTCGATGAGGTAGTCATGTTGTCTTTTGTTTATTGAGTGTCCCAAACTTCCACAACAGTGCCTGGCACATAGTAGGCCCTCAAATAATACTTTTTGAGTGAATGAATGATTTTGGCCGATCTGCTCTTGTAGGAAGGTGATGAAGCAGTCAGTCACTCAATAGTAGTTCCATAATACAAAAGAGAAAAAGTAACGTGTAAAATGTAATTATTTTGGTTAACTCACAATAGAGCTATGGGGATTTAGAAGATTAATGCTTAGAATAATATTGATGGGTTATTATTATATATTATGTCTAAATCAATCATTGCTTCACATTTTAATGGCAGAATTTTGCCTGGGAAAGAGAAGATAAATTAATTTCTTCTAGGGGATGCTGATACACTAATCAGGATGCAAGTATATTTGGTACCAGTCTTCTTGGGTAAGCCTAGGACAACAGATGAGAAAGCAACATGAGAGCACTATGAATTTTTCTTCCTATAAATTTTATAGTTAAAAAAAAAGGAATAATCCATCCTATATAGTCAAAGAAAATCTCCCTTAGCGCATTTACTGATAAGACTATCATGAAATAATTGCCATAGGGACGGAACATTTAGTTGATTAACATTTAACTTTTTAACAGGAAGCCAACTTTCTCTTCTTCCAGGACATTCAGAAAATGAGACAATCAACTATCAGAAAAAAGTTACAGCCAAAGGAAATAGCTTCACAGCACAAAAGTACCCCAGGCCATGTTGTCCAGTGTGTACCTAGATTATGTGAATCACCACGGTACAGAACGTACAACGCAAGCCTCGAAGGACATGTGAAAATGTAGCTAAGTAGGAAAGAAATGAATTTTCTTAAAACCATGCATTAGAGGTAGCCATTTAATTTTTCTGTTTTCCTGGAAAAAAACTGTTTTAATTTCCAAACCAGTATGTTTGGAATGGAGAGCCAAGCTTCTGTCACCACCCATCCCTTCATATTGTCCTTGTGGCTTTTCCAGGTTGTTCCATAGGTACAACAGGGGCGGGGCCCCGCCAGCTGCACGACTCCAGGGGGAGTTAATAACGGACGCACGAGCGTCAAGGGGGCCTAAGAGCAGTTTCCACCAAAATGTTTCTCTAACGACACTGAGAATCCTTCTAACATCAAGATGCTTTTACATCATTGACCACACCCCTTCTCAGGTCCAGGCTATTTACTACCTGAGTCTACTGGGTTTCCTGAGTTTCATTCAAAAGAAATCTTCGAGAACTTTTTTGATTGAGAAATGAGGAAAGAGCTATATGGATCAAGAGTCAAGAGCAAGATGCTTTAAAATCTGTGTATGCACTAAAAAATCCCAGTGTAATGACCAGAAAGTTCACAAAATGCTAACGCTGAACAGAGTAGTGGATACAATCTGATAGAAACTCAATTCTAGAGGAGACGTAACTGTCCAGAGTTGCATCACTAATAAGCTGATGAGTCAGGGTCATTGCCTGGCGACCCTGACCTCAAATACCATTGTCATGTGTGTGTGTGTGTGTGTATTTTAAACTCCAGTACACAGCTGTCGTTTGACCAAAGCGAAATGCAGCTGGGCCAGTGAAAATTTAGACTACGTGGCTGATCCATGACAGAAGGAAAATAAACGATTCCTGACCCCATCCCAACTCCTCTCTTTTGTAGCTTTTGAGATACACTACTCTTAAGTTTGCAGCTAGCCCAAGGAAGCATTGTTATTTCCTTTCTTGAATAGCACGCAAAATGGGGCACCTATGTGGCTCCGTAGGTTGAATGTCCAATTTCAGCTCAGGTCATGATCTTACGGTCTGTGGGTTCAAGCCCTGCGTTGGGCTCTGTGCTGACAGCTCAGAGCCTAGAACATCCTTCTGATTCTGTGTCTCCCTCTCTCTGCCCCCACCTTCTCTTCTCTCTTTCTCAAATAAATAAACAAGAACAAAAGAAATAGCACATAAAGTAATGTCTATTGACCTAAATGCAAAGATCTGCTGTTCCACTTACCAAAAGAATACTATGCAAAAAATACTTGATAAATACTTGATAATGAATAGAAAACTCCCAATAAGTTAGACAGCCACTATTTATAATAGACACTAAGGATTCCTCTCTTACAGATCTGTTCACTGCAATAATTTATTTTTTTTTACATTTATTTATTTATGAGAGACAGAAAGAGACAGCTCGAGCTGGGGAGGGTCAGAGAGAGAGGGAGACACAGAATCCGAAGCAGGTTCCAGGCTCTGAGCTAGCTGTCAGCACTGAGCCCGACGCGGGGCTCGAACCCACGAACCATGAGATCATGACCTGAGCCGAAGCCGGATGCTTAACTGACTGAGCCACCCAGGCGCCCTTGCAATAATTATTTAAGAAGTGCCTTATCCTTTTATCATGGCTTAAATTTGGGCTCCATTTCTAATGATTTACAATGTTTTATTGTAGTCAAATATACATAACCTAAAATTTGCCTTTATAACCATTTTTAAATGTATAGTTCAAGTGACAGGGAACACATCCACAGTGCTGTGCAATTATCATCACCGCGATCCACCTCCAGAACCTTTTCATGTTCCCATGAACTGAAATTCCGTACCCACGGAACACCTTCCCACTCCTCCCCTCCCTGATCCCACCTCCTGGCAACTACAATTCTACCTTCTGTCTCTACAAATTTGACTACTCTAGGGATGTCATGTAAGTGAAATTACACAGTATTTTTCCTTTTGCGACCAGCTTATTTCACTTCACGTAATGTCTTCAAAGCTCGTCCATGTTGTCATATGTGTCAGAATTGCCTTCTTTTTTCAAGTCTCAATAACATCCCATAGCATTTATATACAGCACATTTTATCCATTCGTCCACCAATGGACATCTGGGTTGCTTCCACTTTCTGGTGAGTAACGTGGTTACAAACATGGGTGCACACATCTCTTCAAGTCCCTGCTTTCGATTCTTTTGGGTGCGTACCCAGGAGGGAGACTGCTGGGTCACATGGTAATTCTATGTTTAACTTTTTGAAGAGCCACCATGCTGTTTTCCAAACCACTGCACCATGTTCTGTTCCCACCAGCACTGCTCAAGAACTCCAACTTCTCCCGGCCTCACCAACACTTGTTAGTTTCCGGGGTTTTTTTTTTTTTAACAGTTGCCATTCCAAAGGGTGTGAACTGCCATCTCACTCATCCTGATTTGCATTTCCCTAATGAATCATGACACTGAGCATTTTTTCCATGTGCATATTGGTCACCTGCATGCCTTCTTTTGAGACCTGTCTTTTCAAGGCCTTTGTCCGTTTCTTCACTGAGTTGTTTTGGCTCCATTTTTAACAATTCCATCTATAGATCATTGTAGACGCTGGGGGCATTCTGGTTCAATGAATGGTTCTTTGGGGCTTGGGAGTTGTGTTTATGTCTTGGGGCCTCTTGGACATAAGCTGTAGAAATTAGAATATATGATTTGGTCGTTTTTAGGTGCTCTGTAAGTAGTTTAAAGCCTGCTATTCTCTACCTATTTACTCCTGAGCCAGTAAAAACAGCGTAGCCTAGAAGCATAAGATGTGGTTACAATCCCGGGTTTAACTGAGAACCAGATCCACATGATTATGCAGCTTGACTGGTATTTCTGGGGTGCTGGACCTGAAGTAATTTCCAGAGTTCCTTTCGACCCAACAGTCTGACATTAGATATCTATCACCTGTATCTTCTTTGAAATAATGGGATGCAGAGAGTGATTCTCAGCTCAGCAGTCATGAAGCATGTTTTCATACTTTTCAGAAATCACATATTATAAAAAACAGAAGTATCACATTTACTGACCAAAGTCTTCCCCCACTGATGCATGTAGGCAGGTGAGCCACTGTTTACCTAGTATAAGGCAAGTGCCATAAAATTTGATTCTCTTCTACCCTTTGCCCTTAGAGAAGGGGTTTTGAAGAGGGCTTTTATTTCAAACACTGAATGTCTAGCTCTAAATAAAAGTGCATTACAAAGAGTAAAAAGTGAAGCCTGAGCAGCTACGGTGAGAGAGAGGTTGGGGGCTTCGGGGCTCTCCATGCAGCCTTGCTGGAATACTACTGTCTTATTAGCTTCAAATAATGTGGAGGAAGGAGGTGGAGTAAAATCAGGAATGTGCCATAAAGTCACAAAAACAAGTCAACTGGAATCAAAACTAGTAATAAAACCAATGAAAAACTTTTCTTCCACCATTGCCTCATGTAATGTTATTCTGACCTCCTATAAACCATTTTCTTTTTTTTTTATGGTTTTTTTTTTTTGAGAGAGAGAGAGAGAGAAAAAGGGTGAACAGGGGAGGGTGAGAGAGAGAGGGAGACACAGAATCTGAAGCAAGTTCCAGGCTCTGAGCTGTCAGCACAGAGCCTGATGCGGGGCTTGAACCCATGAACCGCGAGATCGTGACCTGAGCTGAAGCCGGACACTTAACCGACTGAGCCACCCAGGCGCCCCGGTAAGCCATTTTCTAACATATGGACTATACGTGGCAATGCGTAGGGCAGCAAAGACAGACAAGTCGTCCTCGGAATCAGAGGCCCCCCTCTGGGTGAAACCGGTGAGAAGGAAGGGACAGACCTCACATTCACAAAGGGTCTCAAACTTAAATTGTGTATTATTCAGGACGTCACAGAAAAGCCCCAATGAGGCCAAAAGGCAGAGACATTCTTCATATGGACGTAAACTTGTGCCCACTACCAGCCCAAGCCCCTGGCATACACAGTGAATCTACATGTTTTTATACAAATCCCTAAAACGTTTTTGCAAAAGGCAAGATGAAAGTGCATGGTATTCTGTGTATACCACATGTGTTAACTTGTTAAGCACAGGCTTGAAAAGGTGCCACAATATTTATAGCCTTGTTCGGGCACTCTGTTTCTTTTCACTTGCCAGAGGCTTCAGAACATGGAAGTAGCCTGGGCTTCGCAGCCCCCATCCCCCGGCAATCCACGCCCTGACCCGCTGTGACTCTCGCTAGGAGGAAGGCTATGCTGTAAGTCTGAGAAAAATCATAGAGAAGAGGCTGCGGTGGGCACAGCTGGCATCACTGGGCATCTTACACTCTGCTCTGTTAACAACAGAAAATGGCTGTACTCTGCTTTTTTTCATTCTGCTCTGCCTGGTTCCCGGCCTGCAGCCTAGGAACAGACACACCCGTCAGTACTGAGTTTAATAAAGAGACAGCAATGACAATGGGTTGGCCTTTCGCTTCTCCAACGTTACCAAATTCTGAAACCAGATGTACTTGAGACGTAACATTTAAGCCATCCGTGGTCACCATTCCAGGCCAAAATAATCAGAGGCATGTGCCCAGGACAAGTTTCCCGAGACCCTAACAAACTTCATGAACAAAATTCTCACCGATCGTGTGAACATCCACCATTTGCAAAACAATCTCAGGCTTCAAAAACAGCAACTCTTAGACGTGCTTCACTCAAACCAAGGCTTGCACATTAAACTAAACACCATCGCAAGAATTCTAAGACTGGACAAGATATTTCAGGCTGACAGTAATTAACAAAGACCCAATTTTACTTTACATGAACATCACTTTAATTTTTGACTTGGACGCTTAAACCATTTTACCAAGAGGAGTGATAGCGTTAGTCAAACCATACCATTGATTCTGTAAACGTTCTATAAACCACATTGGAAAATGTTTGGGCATAAAACTAAGGACAGTCTTGGATTCTCCTTGCGTGGTAAATTTTAGTTCTGGGCTCCAGTGTACGACACATATTCTTTGGGAGGACGAGTCTGGGGAAGGTAAGTCTGAGATAAACCATCCAGGGCTGAGGTTGGACTCAACCCAAGAAAAGCAGAGAGACTGGGCTGGGTTAGTGAATTTCAGAAAGATCCACAGTAACAGATCTTTAGCCTCTGCTTTAAGCGGCAGATAACAGTCACGTGACCCCCCTCCCCCCACCCCAAGCTTATAAACCAACTTCGGATTCCTAAGGACTGTGGTACTAAGCTAAAATGAATGATGCACAGATACATAAAACCAACTTAACATGTGAACCTTGTTAGAAAACCTAAAGCAATGGGTCCTCGGTTCCTAAGAAATCTAAAAAGGTTTTAACTCCACAGCAAATAATCCAAGCACATAGACCATTCTTACGCGTTCATTACTTTGCATTCCACAGACTACAATACTATCAGAGTGAACTTTATCATCTTAGGTTAATTAGTTAAATTAGGAATGCAGTGTACGGTATGTGGTGATAAACCACTAGGACAGATAGAGGATGATTATTCTTTTCACCCCCATATATGTGGAAAAAAAGCAGCTTCAACTGGTAACTTGTCAAAAGCAAATCAAGAGATCAGATGGCCCTTTCCGAGCAAAGCCAGGGTTCCGGGCCATGAACAGGGGGTGTTGCTAGGAGAAGCAGGAAATGTGAGTAGCCACAAGCCATCGCAATCATGATAACGACCAGCAAGGAACAGATAGTGCTCATATGAGGCCATGGAGAGATGTCCTGTGATATCTATGTCAGTGACTCAGCTCAAAGGCCGGTAAATGGCAGAGAGGGATTTCATTGCAGATACGTCGGACTCTAAAGCCTGAGGCTTTCCCACACAATCCACCAGTCGAAGGCAGTCTTCAGTGTGCACAGTGCACACGAGACCGCTGGGTACACTACATGGTCCTTTTGAGTCTCTGTTCAGCAGATACATACATAACAGTATAGTCTACAAGACCGCAGCCTGTTCACAGAAGACTGCGTGTAATCCTCCTCATCTGGCAATTAAAATAGCCCACAGCAGATTAGCTCTCTGTAGAAGACGCAGTTCGATCAACCACAGTGTGGTCATAGGATGACATGGCTAGAATGACAAGCAGAAGGGGCCTCCTGGATCTATTCTACAGTAGCTGGTCTGAGGAAAGCTGTGTTAGCAGCAGTGGTCTGCTCAGAGTCCCTGAGAGAAAAAGCGGACGGTGCAATTTGGAGAATCTGTGAACACATCCCTAGGGAAAAAGGCACCTGTCTGGCCTCTCTGAGTGTCTGACTCTCTGAGTCAATCCTCTGTTGACCTGTTCACCCTAGAGTGGAAGTAGACACAACAGCTTTGAGGAAGATCACACCAGAGACACTGCCACTGGCCCCGTCTTGCTACTCTAATCCTACACTCTCCCAAGACACTTTCCGATCATCAGTGAACTTCTGAGGGTCCCTTTTCTCCATGAAGTCTCCAGTCTGTTAATATACCAACCAATATGGACATACTATTCCACATGACAAATTTATTTATTTATCAACAAAAACAGTCCATTGCATGGCGGACACTGGGGCACATTTATATGTGTCATATTGTTTAATCCACATACTAGGTGATGCCTCATATGGAATCCAAAACCAATTAGTTACTGACACTTAAAAGACTTCCCTGAGTCATCGAGGGCTGGGTAAGGGATCCAAGTAGGATTCTACACCTTTATAATAAATGCCCAAGGTCTAAGGGTAATTTAAAAAGGGAAAGAGGTGGTGGTAGACTTGAAAGGCTATGCGAAATTTTTGATTTATGAGCAGTTGCTCTAGAAAGCAGGTCCAGAAACCTTAGCAGATTTTCAGGAGGGTTTTTATCTCAGAAAACTTTAAGCACCGCCAGCACGGTATTTTGTGCAGGCTACAATGCACAAATCATGGTGACATTACTTAATTGTCACTGACTTAAGGTTCAGTCACAGGTAAATAGCTGAATGCTGTTTTAATTGCTGTTAAGGCAACTTCAGGGCTAACTGATTGATAGTGAACCTGACCTCTGCTCAATCTCATTATAGGATTCCTCTCCGGGTTCCTTCCACGCTTACCACGTGAGTGATTAGGGTGGATGGTGATACACACATGTAACAGCCAAAGGGCCTCCAAGTCCTTACCCAAAAGTAGTACGGGAACAGGAGACCACACCCTGCACTGGCCTCGCCCATTTTGGGGTCACAGCAGTCAGCCATGCGCAGACAGGGGGGCTTAACACCTTCAATTTTGAACACGTGTTTCTTTTTTACTAGACTTCCCATACAGCATAATGCTTTATTATGCGAGAATACAACAGATGTTTTGGGGTCACTTTTGCTGTGAATCACCATTCCTTATGCCACCTAGTAGAGAAAGAGGCAATGTAAGAAAAGGATGCTCCATTTTCTCATTTCTTTTTCTTGTGCAACATTTTAAATAGTTACTTTAAAATCCAGAAATCAAACCTAATGTTAGCAATGTGTAGCTATGGAATAAACTCTAAAGTCATTGGTACCCATAAATAATTGTGTGCATTCACAACAAAACTGATATTTAATTATGAATCTATGATGTTACAAAAAAAAATACCACCCCAAGATGCTTTGGTCAATCATACCTTAATATAACTGGGGAGGAAAGAAAGATGCTTTGTAAGAAAAAGGAAGTCCTACTGTGTTTACGATTATCTTATTTCACAGTTAACAAAAAAAGAACTCAATACCTTTTTTTTGGTCACTTTTGCTCAAGGTCTAAGAGTTTTTAGCTTTTATAGTCAGGACTCTAGTATAGAATATAATTCTAAATTGGAAGTATATTTCAGAAACATTCATGTTGTAAATATTTCCTAAAACTATAATAATTATTGCAAGGTTATTGATCTTAGTCTGCTGTCTGAACTCTTACTGATGAAATATAATTATACTCACTGGTTGTAGGAAGGAGCTCAGGAAAATGGGATTTATAAGTTAGTTTTGTTAAAAAGTCTCACCGTTACTGTGTTGGGAAAGATTGAGTGTGGTCTTTAAAAACCAGCATTTTGATCCTGAAACTGATTTATTTGGAGCAGAGACTACAGCAATGCAAATTTTCCTGGCATAATGTTTGCTAGGCCAGTTGCTCCCGGAATTATTTTCTATCATGATTTAAAAGATACTTTTGTTATTGATTTTACTAATAAATATGGATCAACATCACTTAAACAGACAAGCCCATTATTTCTAAGAAGGTCACTTTAAAAACCTTTTTCTCTCAGACCAATTGTTATTTATCTTGCAACTGACAAAGAATAAAAGTCCTTTCCAAAGCTTTACACAAGGAGCCAGAATTGAAGTTTTCCCTTTCAGTCCCTTAGGTGCCTGGGTGCCTCAGTTCATTAAGCACCCAATTTTTTATTTTGGCTCAAGTCATGACCTCATGATCTCATAGCTTTCATGAGTTTGAGCCCCGTGTCCGGCTCTGCCCTGACCTTGCAGAACCTGCTTGGGATTCTTTCTCTCCCTCTCTCTCTGCCCCTCTCCTACTCACTCTTCCCCCCACCTTTTCTCTTTCTGTCAAAGTAAATACATTAAAAATAAATAAAATTGGGGCACCTGGGTGGCTCAGTCAGTTGAGCGTCCGACTTCGGCTCAGGTCATGATCTCGCGGACCATGGGTTCAAGCCCCGTGTCGGGCTCTGTGCTGACAGCTCAGAGCCTGGAGCCTGCTTCAGATTCTGTGTCTCCATCTCTCTGACCCTCCCCTGCTCATACTGTCTCTCTCTCTCTCTCAAAAATAAATAAAACATTAAAAGATTTAAAAAAAATAAAAATAAATAAAATTTAAAAAATTTTAAATAAATTAAAAAATCTTTTTCCCTTTTAAGTAAGTGTAGTGGCTTGAATTTGAATAGGTATGGACATACAGCTGCTCAATAAATATCTGTTGCCTGAATTTTCTTTAAAAATGATCATCGCCAAAGATAGGCTCCGATTCTTCTGAGAAATGGGTATGGTTACCTAACACAAACATCAAACTTCAAGTTTCATTTTAAAACTTCAAATAAGTAACAGCTATATGTGTACACACGACCCCTCCATCCAAAACTACGACCGAGGGACAGAGACTCAGTTTAGGTGTTTGTCTCCAGCAGAGCCTGTCCACTGCTCACACTCCACAGCTGTGAAATGACAGCTCTGAACAGAAAACGGAAAAGATCGATCTTTCGGGACTGTTCTCCAGAACGGCACGGGGAAAATCTCCCGTCTTTCAACGTCCTCCTCCAAAGTACCAAAGTGCTCCACTTTGTCTTGGGAACTAGGTATCTGGGTATTTGGTGGGGGGGAGGGGGCGTGCACGGCGCACGTGTGTGTTTTCCAACTCCTTCCCCCACGCGGCCGTGCCACCTGCTTGCACGCCCTAGAACATGAACGGGTCTTGCCGGGACCCAGCTCACCAGCGGCTCCTCCTTCCCGCCCTATGTCTGAAATAACATCCTTACCAAAGCACATCTGTAATATCCTTTCAAAACCTCTCAAAATTCACACTTCCCTCTGAACCCTAGTCCCTCCCGACCACATCTTCATTTTTCAATGTACTTTGAAGAAACCCAACGTTTAGGGTAGCACACAGGCTGCTCTATTTATAGGTTTCTCTCCTGTGGAATCAGAAGCATCATCAGTGCTGTTTCCCTTACAGCGCTTAATAATCTCCAATTCTGGGGTTAGACCACAGTAGGTACTCTGTGAATCTGTACCTAAAGGAACATACTACTACTGTGCTTTACACTTGCACTGACTGAAGCCAAAACTGCATACGACAGATGTGGGAGGAACACAATGAGTCACCACCTAGTCACGGGCACTCGGTGTCGGGAGGGCCATCAGACCTTCAGGCCAGCCTCGGACATGGAAATTCCACTTGCAAGCCGCACCACAGACATGTCCCACTCCTGATCAACAGCAATGCAGGATCAACAACTCAACATCGCGCCCCCGCCCCGCCCCCACTTCTGATTCTGACACATTCAGAGAACGGTGTATGTTAGGTTTGGAGGATATAGGATTTCCTTGCAGCTGATAACAGACTGTGAGAGGCAGAAAGGGTTTTTAAGATTATGCCTCAGGTCCAAGCTGGCTTCCCGTGACAGCAGAACAGAGCCAGGAAGGCGAAGAGCGGTGAAGGTCTCTGCTATTGGCAAAGCCCGGGTGTCGGCCCCAGGTCCTCTCATTTTCAATGTGGCAACCCTTCCCCGTGCTATGTTCTTCTGTCTTCCCAGTGATATCTGTCTTAAGCTTCCCTTCTCTTAGGGCGCCCAGGTGGCCTGGTCAGCTAAGTGTACGACTCTTGGTTTCGGCTTAGGTCATGATCTTGTGATTTGGCCCATGGGATGTAACCCCACATTGGGCTCTACGCTGACCATGTGGAACCTGCTTGGGATTCTCTCTATCCCTCTCTCTCTGCCCCTCCCCTCTCTCAAAATAAAAAAATAAACTTTGTTTTAAAAATGGCCTTCTCAAAACATACATGAAAATGGTTGGAGGAAGTGAGATTGGGGGCAGACATACAGGGTAGTGGAGGGAAAGAACAGCAGATGGTGTTTTAAAGGTGTGCAAAGGAACTAACCCACTTGGAGACAACACACACACACACACACACACACACACACACACACACACACACACCCTAAATACACATGCAATTTCTGTAACATTGTTCCTTCGCTGCTAAGAAGGCAACTTGTCTCAAAAACCAAGGAGTGACTTTGGACAAACTTCGAGCCACTTCTGATCCATTTCTCCAAATGCTTGAGGCGGGTATTAACATTTTTTTAAACCCTAAAATTAAAAAAAAAAAAAAGTTGGTCATTTTTAGCTCTCTGGAAACTCCACTTGGGGGAGGAGTCCTTCCCGGATGATACTGGATGAATCCTGTCCTCTGGGGGCTCACAGGAGAGCAGAGCTGGAGAAGGAGGAGTCGATGAGAACCAGGCTCTCCTCCAGGATTGAGTTTCTTTAAATCTGCCCGTCTCTAAGGTCTGCTTATTAACCCTTCCCACCCGCACGCACATCCAGCATACCTACAGGGCACATCCAGCATACCTACAGGGCGTGCTCTTCTGAAAAGCTGAAGGCAGGACCGACCCGCCCTTCCGGACTCAGCCCAGTGCCCGTCTCGCCCATGAGCCCACACCGTGTCCTGCTCCTACAGCAAATAAATCACCAGAACAACATACTTCTTAATTACGCACTCCTGCCTCCGTCTAGATTTGCTGTGCATGAGAAGTTTCTTCCCCACAATACACATTTCTTGCTATCAAGAAATAGATCTTACCCTTGTGGGTTTTTCTTTTCTTTTGAAAAAACTTTTTTTAATGTTTATTTCTGAGAGAACGGAGCATAAGCAAGGAGGTAGGGGGTACAGAGAGAGGGAGACACAGTGTCCGAAGCGCGCTCCAGGCTCTGAGCTGTCAGCACAGAGCCCAATGCTGGGCTCGAACTCGTGAATTTCAAGATCATGACCTGAGCCGAAGTCAGAGGCTCAACCAACAGAGCCACCCAAGAGCACCTGAGTGTTCATTTCTAATAACCTCCCCAGTTAAGAGCTCAAAGATTCACAAGTGAGAAAAAAAAATCAACAAGTGATACGCGTATTATTTCTCCACTCATCACTTCCTCTGTGCAGAGTAATCAATTTAAAATATACCAACAATACCTATTAATTTTTTCATTTTTGCCTTAAGGTAAATACACCTCTAATTAGATTTTCTTCTAGAGTCTTTTGAGAGGCAGATTGGCCTTTGGTTTTGTGTCAAATCACTTAAGAACCAAAAAGATAACCGGAAATCGTGGGTAGAAATTCCAGCCACCATTCAGTACGACTTTGAAGTCCAAAGAAACATGAATAACTTGGGACCCTATTCCTAATTCATAGCGATGCTTAGTCGATCTTTCTTAATATGAATTTTTTGTGATCAGGAACAACTTTGTTTAAGCGGCTTTGCTCCATAGGCTAACCTCGGCACCCTGCATGGCAATGACCACTTCGGTGTTCATTAAGAACTTTCATTTTCCTCTTACCGCAGCCTACCTGGCACTCATTAAAAATCTGCCCCGGCACCTTTATACCTTGACAAGGAGGTCTACATTAGGAAATAAAATTTGCTAGGAGGTGGGAGATGCCAAGTCCATCATCCTCTTTCAAAGTTCAGATTCGACCTACGAGAAAGACCTGCCTTGTTATGTAGTCCAGTCTCCCCTTTCCCTCCCCCGCCTTTTTTTTTAACCAAGACTGTTCACATAGACTAGATAATATGAATCCTTACAGCATAAAAGACACGAGGCCGAACCAACTTTAAAAGGTAAGACGCATATTCAGTGCACTTAGAACTGAGCTTTTGGCTTCTTAGTAAAGAAACTGAAAGTACTTGTTTAGGAAATAAACGAAAAATGTCCTATCCATACACCCGGTTTTAAATCACATGGGAAAAACACTGTGGTGTTCCAAACCCTCACCTTCTCCTACCTCCCAGTGTTTACAGTCTGTGATACTTTGTTTCTTTATTTCATTGGTTCAAATAAGTTTCCTCGAGGGAGGGGGGAGAAAATCAACTTACAACCATTTTTAAACATTTTGTTGGGGATTTTTTCCCCCCATTTCTCTTAAAAATAGCCTAGCTAACGTTTATAGAATGTATTTGTTGTAGGTGCCAGACCACATGCAAGAGGCTTGGACTGGATTATCTCACTCAATCGTCAGGTAAATGGAGGAAGTGGGCCCCGTGTGAAAGCGATAAGCAAAGTGGTCAAGATCACAGGGCCTGCACACAGGGCTTGGGGCTGTCTGTCTCATCCTGTGCTCTTCCCGGACACATTTCACTGACATCTGACACCTGCCTCTGGAAATGGACACATGAAGGCTTGCGGGGGGAGGGGAAGACGGGCAAAATGCCCCGTATGTCATTTCCACAGGGATCCGGCAGCCAAACGTTTTCACAACAGAGACCTGTCTTCCAACAGCACGTTCTTTCACCTGATGAAATTCAGACATTTCTCTTCAAAGAAATCTTGTTTTCAAGCTTTTTATATATAGCTTCACTTCCACAATAAAATATTGCTGCCCTTTTTTCCTTTTTTTTTTTTTTTTTTTTTTTTAAAGGAAGGCTCAGGAAGCCATGGGTGTGCAGCAGATTCTGAGGTCGGGGGCAGAACAAACCAGTGATGATCATAATTTTTATTTATTTTTGAGAGACAAAGACAGAACATGAGTGGGGGACAGGCAGAGAGAGAAAGGGAGACACAGGGTCCGAATCAGGCTCCAGGCTCTGAGCTGTCAGCACAGAGCCTGACGTGGGGCTCAAACCCACAAACCGTGAAATCATGTCTTGAGCTGAAATTGGATGCTTAACTGACTGAGCCCCCCAGGCGCCCCTCAGGGACGTAACTCCTTAATCTTGCTGGAATGTTCAGTTCTTTATCAAATGAAGAAAGGCCAACCCCAAGTGATCTGACAACCATCTCCGTACTGTGTGTACTGTACGGTTCAGTCCTGTGAAGTGACTAGAAACATCATCCTACATCGTTACCAAAAGTTTTCTGAGTCACTGGAGTGAGAAAGATGGATCACATTTTCCCCCTAAGGTATTCTCAATCCTCATATGAAAACAGGACTCAGAAGTCTGGCCAAGAGCTCAAGTTAGAGAGAAAGCCTGTGTGTGTGTGTGTGTGTGTGTGTGTGTGTGTGTGTGTGTATGTGTGTGTGTGTGTGTGTGTGTGTGTTCAGGAAACTTCTGCTTCCATCCCAATTCCAGACACATTTGACCTTAAGAAGTTCCAAAACACACACCTGGGTGGCTCAGTCGGTTAAGTGTCTGACTCTTGATCTCGGTTCAGGTCATGATCCCACTGTTCATGAGTTCAAGGCCCGCATGAGGCTCAGTGGATTCTGTCTCTCCTTTTCTCTGCCCCTTACCTGCTCATGCTCATGCTTCCTCTCTCTCTAAAAATAAATAAACTTTAAAAAAACGAATTTATAAAACACAGGGAGAAACAAAACAGAGTTTTGCTAGAGGACTGCTGTAAATGGCGGTATTTTACATTTAAGTTATTTTTCATATAATTTAGAAGATGTTACATTCAAATAGAGAAAACTGGGGTGTCTAAAAAGAACATACAATACAAAGTGAAAATGTATCACACCGCAGCTTAGAGCCCTTCCCAGGAACAATCACTGTTTCTTTCATACCCTCCTGGAAGTCTCCAGTTCATATGTGGGTCTTATTTTACACAAATGGGGAACTAACGTACAGGATTTACACTGACAAATGACACCACGCCTGGTCTTTTAGGGCAAACCTGGGAGGGGCTGGGGAAGCCTTGATGTCCTGCACCCAAGGCTCCATGGGGACGTGGGCAAAGCAATGCCCGCGGGAAGGACACAGCTCCTGAACTCTCTGTCCAGTCAGACCTGCTTTAGGAAGTGACCAAGGGCCAGCTGAGTTGGCCCGATGAGTGGACGCCCCACCTCAGGCCGAGAAGGGGTGAAACTGCAGGGCCTGGAGTAACCACCAAGGCTAGGACTGCCCCCAATTCCACATGTCCCCACAGGGTCCCCCCATTGCTCACATCAGAAACACCTGCAACTTAAATGAAGTAAAAATGAGAGGACGCTTTACCAATACTTTAGAATACCCTCTTCTGTGTCATTGGTACAAAATATTTAGAAAGTTGAGAGAACTTCCTACCAAGAACATGGGCTCCAGTACGGCAGGGAGCTTCTGGTGTACTCGACATAAGCTCTGGGGCCCAGACCCAGGGCTGATTTCCATGGATACGGGGTTCTTGACTAGAACCCTGAGTTCAGAAGGGTCCTGTCCTTGGTTTAATGCCGTGTGTCATCTTGAAATTCTCAATGGTTTTGACCAAGGGACCTTACATTTTCATTTTGTATTAGGTGTGACAAATTATACAGCTAGTCCTCCCTGGAGCACTGCCTTCCTGGGGCAGGTGTCCAATTCACTTGCCAAATACAGAGTGAATTAATGGAAGTCACTTTAGGAGTAGGTCAACGAACTACAGCTGATAACCCGATTCTGGCCCACCTCCTGTTTTTATAAATAAAGTTTTATTAAAACATAGCCACACCCATTTGTATCTCGCCCATGGCTGCTTTCACTCTATAACATAAGAGTTAAGTGACAGTGACAGACACTTTAGGGCCCACGAAGCCTAAAATGCTTACGATCCAGCCCTTTACAGAAAAGTTTTTCTGACCCCTGCCTTAGAACACCATCCCAAGTTTTTCTACCCAAATCACTGAAACAGCAGAAAAAGCAGGTAGTCTTGTGAGATATAGAGTGTCAGTCTAGACTTAAGCAGCTAGCCATGCACTTGCTATTTCTTAGGTTTTTATCTTTAAAGTGTGTATGAATTTTGCAGCTTGGACTCAAATGCATTTATGAGTTTGTTTTAATGTTTATTTATTTTTAAGAGAGAGCAGGTACGAACGCATGCACACAAGTAAGGGAGAGGCGGGGGCGGGTGGGGGGGGCAAGAAAGTATCCGAGGCAGCTCCAGGCTGTCAGCCCAGAGCCTGACAAGGGCTGCTGCTCGATCCCACACTCCGTGAGATGGTGGCCTGAACCGAAATCAGTAGCAGGGATGCTTAACCAACGGAGCCACCCAGGCACCCCATTGGCGTTTTAGTGCAGAGAGGCTTTAAGTCTAAAATGATCTGTGTAAGTCACGGTTACTCCTTGCTGTGCCCTCTCTACAAGACTACGTACGCGGCGCCTCAGCCTGTGCCCCGTGGCCCTAGCTTCTCCTCTTTAATAACCCGGTGCAGAAAGAAGCCTCCCGCAGCACGTAAGTATGCGCTGAGCCCCAGCACACGCCTATCATGTCTTACCAGCCCGGACACCCTACTACAGAGGATCCAACAAGGACATGAACATAGGAAATCCTGAGTGCCCTTATTCTTTTTCTTTTTAAGATTAAAAAAAATTTTTTTAAACATTTATTCATTTTTGAGAGACAGAGCATGAGCAGGGGAGGGGCAGAGAGAGAGAGAGGGAGACCCAGAATCTGAAGCAGGCTCCAGGCTCTGAGCTGTCAGCACAGAGCCCGACACGGGGCTCGAACCCATGGACTGTGAGATCGTGACCTGAGTGGAAGCAGATGCTTAACTGACTGAGCCCCCCAGGTGCCCCATGAGTACCCTTCTCGACCGAACTATCAATTATGACCCATCACACTGAGAGACTCATGAACGTTTGATGATTTTCCCCCGGGGGCTTTTCAGAAACTAGTCAGAGCTATTTCAGACCTCGCTTCTATCTGTCAGAAAGTTCTCAGGCTTGGCACTTGGTCGGAGATTTTTCCAAGGCCAGCTTCCTGGGAATACTCAACAGCATTTCATTTCTAACTTAAACGATCTGTAGTGCTTCCTTTTCACAGTTACAATGCATCATTTACCCTGCCATCAGCAGCCATGTAATCAGCATATTTTCTCTAGCCACTCAGTGTGTAATTAGCACATTCTCTCCAGCCAGGCCAAGGTGCCCGGCAGGACAGGTTAGAGCCACACCAGGAGGACCTTAGACTTGGCCTCTGGTTTCTTTCCCTGTGCATTCTCTCACAGCACAGGATGGGGGGGGGGCGCTCTAGAAGGCCAAAAGGGGGTTTTTGCTGGGCAAACGGCCAGGCCCCAGGAGAGAAGTAACCCCCGTGAAGTCTCTGATCACGGCAAGAACCTCTGGCCTGGCCACAGTAACAACACAGTATTATCAAAGGGATGGGTCGTGGAGATATCCCAAAATGCTTATCTCCAGGGACCCTTCAAGGTTTCTTCCTTCCTGTTGGGGGATGGGATCAGCTTTATCTATTAGGTCTCCGCCAATAAGGAAATCATTCATGGGACCCAAACGGACACACATTGAAAATAACCTGTGGCAAATACACAATCTGGAGCCATTTCCTTCCAACTGTTTGTGAAATATCACACAAAAATCATAAGCTGTTGACAGTCCTGGCCACAGAAACCAGTAATGGGAACTCAGGAGTCACAGTCCCCAGGCCGGGTAAATACAAGTCTCACTGGTGGTGTTGGGAGATCTGGGGGAAGGGCTGTCCGTGGTTTACCCTCTGGGGATAACTGAACGCCCAGAGGCTAAGTTTCCTTCCCTTATTCCCAACCCGCTCCTCACCCCACTGAGGGCTGGCCAGCAGCCTACCCAGGCCTTGAGCAGGAAAGCGCTCCTTGCTGTAATCAACTACTTCACCCTGGAACTAGAACTTAAACAGCCAAAATAGCTACATGCTTGTTACAGTTCACTTAAGCCTTGGAAGATTAAATTGATATGCTGGGTGGGGATTGGGTGATCAGAGCAGGATCTGCAGGCTCATAGTGAGATTTCTCTCCAGGCAGAACAGTGAGACTGGGATGAACTTGGGGAACTCTGATGTACTTGATTTAGAAGGGTGCCCTTGTGCTGACATCAACTCTGATCAGGAACTGACTTCACAGTTCAGCTCAGCAAAGTCTCTCTCTAATTTTTTTGTTTGTTTATTTATTTTTGAGAGAGAGACAGAGAGACAGAGACAGAGAAAGAGCATGAGCATGAGCAGAGAGAGGGAGAAAGAGACACACACAGAATCTGAAGCAGGCTCCAGGTTCTGAGCTGTCAGCCCAGAGCCCAGAGCCTGACCCAGGGCTCAAACCCACGAATCATGAGATCATGACCTGAGCCAAAGTCAGACGCTTAACCGACTGAGCCCCTCAGGCGCCCCTCTTCGGTGTGATTTTAAATCTTACTTTAGAGAGAGACATGGGGCGTCTGGGGGGCTCAGTTGGTTAAGCGTCCGACTTTGGCTCGGGTCACGATCTCACGGTTCGTGGGTTCGAGCCCCGCGTCAGACTCTGTGCTGACAGCTAGCTCAGAGCCTGGAGCCTGCTTCCCATTCTGTCTCTCCCTCTCTCTCTGACCCTCCCCTGCTCACACTGTCTCTCTCTCTCAAAAATAAATAAAACCATTTTAAAATTTTAAAATAAAAATAAAATCACATCAAAGAATCTTCTATTTTTTTTTTTTTTAGCGTAGGTCGATCTCACTTCAATAAACAGCATTCATTATGATCATCTGCAACACAAGATAATTCTTCCCATTTCAAAACGGGAGTGTCTTTCAGTGGGTAGTTCCTCTATTTTGTTCACAATGTGGTTTTAGAAGTCACTTCAACTTATCCCTTATCCAAAGCACTGGACTGCATAAGGCAAAGTCCCCTTGCATTTTAATTAAAGGTGCCCCAGGGCTCTTCCAACTTCACACTCTAAATCCTCACTGCTATCTTTTTACAGGGGCGAAAACAAACAAACAAATAAAAGAACATCATCCTTCCTCCATCAACATTCTCAACCATTTAGTAGTAAAGGCTTCCCACTAAGATGTTTAAACACACCGTGCTGGGAACCCACAGGGATCCCTGAAACACAATAGCTCTCGCATTGTTTCCCAGGGCAGAGATTTCTAAAACAAAGACCGGGTGCAGAGGTACAGAGACGATTCAAACAAGACAATTCAGATTTAAAAAAAAAAAAAAACAGTCCCCAGATTCAGAAGGTATGAAATGTTGGTGCCAGAACCCTGGCCCACGGGCACAGGAATGAGGAACTATTTTCCTGTGTGGAGGTAGCAGGTGGGGGAGTGCAAGCATCTTCCACTTTCCTAGAGGAAGGGCTGGATAAAGTCAGGAACGGAGCAGGAGAGAGGCGGGAGTCACGAAGTGGCCCTCGCCAGGAAGCCAAAGCCGCTGGGCAACAGGGAGGACACCTGTTCTTCCCAGCATGTGGTAGTAATAACAGACAAGATGTCACAGTCCCTGAGCTCTGACCGGGGCTAACCTGCTCTTCTAAATGCGTTCACTTGCACTGACTCACAGAATCTGCCTGTGACCCCTTTACACTCTTAAAAAATAGAGACCTCCAAAGACCTTTTATCTGCATAGGTTGAACTGGAATATATATATTTAAGTGGGGAAAAAAAGTTTAGATATTTACCAATTCATTTCTTTTTAAAATTTTTTTAACATTCATTTATTTTTTGAGAGAGACACAGAGTGTGAGTGGGTGAGGGGCAGAAAGAGACAGGGAGTCACAGATTCTGGAGCAGGATCCAGGCTCTGAGCCATCAGCACAGAGCCCAATGCAGGGCTCAAACACACAAAACGGATGCTTAACTGACTGAGGCCCCTGGGGCACCCCACTAATTCATTTGTAAACTATGAGTACACATTAACAGTGGGAATATTTTCCAAAGCAAAGGAAAAAAAATGGCGAGGAGAGTGACATTGTTTTGCATATTTTCTTTTCTTTTATTTAAATATTTTTAAATTTCTTTAAAGTTTTTATTTATTTATTCTGAGAGAGACAGAGACGCAGGGCACGGCAGAGAGAGAGAGAATCCCACCCAAGCAGGCTCTGAGCTGCCAGCACAGAGTCCGATGCAGAACTTGAACTCACGAACTGGGAGATCATGATGAACCGAAACCAAGAGACGGACACTCAACCAACTGAGCCATCCAGGTGCCTTGTTTTTTAATTTATTTTTGAGAGAAAGATTGTGAGGGGGAGGAGCAAAGAGAGGGGGACAGAGGATCCAAAGCCAGCTCTGCACAGACAGCAGAGAGCCCAATATGCGGCTCTAACTCTCAAACCTAAGATCATGACCTGAGCCCAAGTGACTGAGCCACCCAGGCGCTCCTATTTTACATTTTTTCAAATCTTCTTAATGTCTGGCTCAACAGAAGACAGCTGGCCTCTCCTAGCTGTCTCCAGCATGTGGCAGTAATAACAGACGAGATGTCACAGTCCCTGAGCTCTGACGGGGGCTAACCTGCTCTTCTAAATGCGTTCACTTGCACTGTATTCAATCTGTCACATAATCCTAGGACATGTTATATTCCCAGACAGGTTAGCCTCAAGAAAACTCCACATGCAGCCATGCAGGAATGAACATGAAAAAGGCAAATAATATCAGAATGCTATGATACGCTATTATGAAGACCATTGGGTCTTATGGACCTTTGAGAAGTTTTAGGGACCCCGTAGGGCACCCAGACTGCACATGGAGAACCCCTTCTTGCAAGTTTGAAACAATTATAATCTTCATTTTACAAGTAAGCCATCGGCACAGAGAGGTCAAGGGACTGTCCTAGGACACATCGCTCAGAGCAGGTCGGAGCAGGTAAAATGCAGAGAGCAGAACAGATAACTTTCATCTGGCCGTTGCAAGGATTTGCCTGAGACAGTGAAGGGCAGGGCTGGGCATCGTGCTTGGCCTAGCAAAAGTGCTCAATCACATGAACATATCTGTTGTGCAAGGTCTGGTGGAAAAGCCAGCGAGACTTCACGCATTTCTGATGACCTGATTATTGGACACCAGCAGGAAAACAACAAAACGCCAGGCAACTGTGGTCCAGAGCGAGGACCTTGCCCCAGCTCTCAGGAGGGAGGTAGCCTTTTGCTACTCAGAAATTCCAGGGCCTTATTCCACCCTCCGGCAGGCAAATGATGCTGGCCAGCTCTGCACGCTGTCCCATTGTTCCTTGGGAAACCCAAGTACGCCAACAGAGCTGCTCCATTATTTACAGCCTCCTGTTTACATCACTCTGTATTTACAAGGAATCCTCAAGAAAGGAGAGGAGGCACCTCCAGTCTGTGCGGCCAAGCCTCTCCCGGAGCCAGCGTCTGTGGTCTTCCCCGTCCAGGGGCTCAGCATTCCACGGCTCTCCGGGACTACGCAGCGGGCCCTCAGGCCCTCAGCCTGCAGGTCAGTTCTGTTCCTACCTTAATGTGGGAAGTGAGCGCACCTGGGGGAGTGCGACTGGCACAGTTCGGGCCACCTCGGTGTCAAAACGCCACCCCCGGACAGCAGGGATGTTAGAGAGGCCCCTGAAGCTATTGGCCCCCACCTCTCACCTGGGGTGCTGTAACTGGTCTCCCTGTTTCTGCTCTGAAAGCCCTGGTCGCACACACATCCTTCTGGCGACTCTCCGCCAAAGGCATTTTGTGACGCGTAGGAGGGATGAGATCAGTTATCTCGCTAAAACGCTCCCAAGGCTCAACTCAGTTGGAATAAAACCCAAACTCTTTCACTTGGCTTCTAACGACCCGACTCAACCGGACCTGGCCTCTATCTTTCTGCCACAAGCAAGGGTTTCCTTCTCCGCTGGTCTTCGCTCTCTTGACTTCCACTATTTGCATGGCCCCTGAGCGACCTCCAGCATCTGCGATGTCACCTCCCGAAAAGGGCCTCCCCGCGATCGACTCCAGAGCAGCCCCTCCACTCCTCTATCCGGTTGCACTGGAGACTTGGAGAGCACTCCCTCGCGGCGGTCACCTCTACTTTCCTGGTCTACTACCCGTCCCCCTATCTCGTCTCCACACCCTCCTCCCAGAACGTAACCCCCCCCACACACACAGCAAAAGTCTCCCGGGGGCCCCCGGCCGCCGCCTGGCCCGGACCCCGCGCTCGGGTGAACTACCCAATGAATGAAGGAGCGGCGCCTGTGGCCCCCGAGAGTCCCGGGCCGGCGACCTGGTGGCCCGCGCGTCCGCACCGTTGGGCAGAGGACCGGGACCCCGCGGTCCCCCCGGTCGCCGCAGGTGCCTCCCGCCGGCGCGCGCTCCCGGGTCACTCACCATGGTGGCCGGGGCTCCGCGGCCGCCCGGCCGCCGAGGAGCTAGGTGCGCGGTGGTCACGAGGGCGCAGGGCGAGCACAGGCGCCGGCGGCTGACAGGTGAGGCGCCCGCTTCAGACCATGGCTGCTTCCC
>NC_043702.1:13711922-13719542 GCF_006229205.1 Suricata suricatta | reverse complement strand
AGGGAAAGTGGCAGAGGCTGGCTTGTCCCGAACCGCGAAGGGAGCTAAAGGCTGGCAGAGCCGGAACTAGAAGCAATCTGTTGCCCGCCCTCCCCCCCTCCCCGGCCATTCTCGATTTCTTTCTGTCTTTGTATATTTCTTAATCCTGCAATCCAAGGACATAGGTCATTTTATGCCTGGCTTCAGGACGTATCTCCTAAGACTGTGGCGTCGAGTGTCCAGTCTCTCCCTTTCTCCGCGTGACGTTTCTTAAGTCTGGAGATTTTACTTGGGGCGGTAGGAGTCTCCAGACCCCCACGTTGTAAGCAGAGTTTTGAGTGTATATGTATGTTCTTTGGGGAGAGCCTGTTGGTTTTATCAAATGCCTAAAGAGATCCATGGTGAAAATTGTTTAAAAAAAAAAAAAAAAACCTTTGCCTGGGTGGTCCCTGGTAGCCAAAACTGCTGAAAGACCTTCCTAAGATTCAAGGTGTAAAGTTCACGGGGTAGGGCCCAGAAGATACAAGCCATGCTCCGCCCACCCATGCATTGATGACAGGTTTATCAGTGCTAACTCTGTGTCGGGTTTTACAGAAGGGACCTGGGGGGCTGCCTGACAAGAAACAAACTGTCTTTTTTTCTGAAGCTTTAAAAAATTTTTCTTTATTTAAATAATCTCTGCACCCAACATGGGGCTCATACTCACGACCCCAAGATCAAGAGTCACCTGCTCTTCCAACTGAGCTAGCTAGTCTTCTGAAGCTTATAGTCTCTTGTGGGACAACAAATAATAAACAGTAATAAATAATAATGATTCGAAATAATAATTATAAAGTAAGAGGAGTGTTAAGTAGGTAAAGAGATTTTAAGGAAGGTAAGGACCAACTGCTGGGAGGGGCTCAGGAAAAGATACAGTCATTGAGCTTAGGGGGCAGGAAACGCTGCCCCTGAGGCCAGAAGGAAAAGAAGAGAGCTGTCCCTTTCAAAGGACCCCAAAGTAGGTCTATGTGGCTGGACTTAAGTGATAGGACGTCAGAGAGATGGCAGAGCCAGAAGCTAGTGGGTGTCTCTGCTTTCTGGCCTCATGTCCGCTTACAGCTCCCAGGAAGACAACCTCGAAGTTCTCAGAAAGCTCACCTCCATCATGCTTCACACCTCCTGTTCGCTCCCTTCCCTGGTGTCGTGGCCTCTTCCAGAGGGTTCTAGAAAAGGACATTTAACAGTTTACACCCCAGCCCCATGGGGGAAGCGTGCCTTTTGACGGATGACCCACGATTTACTGCGAATTTAGGAGAGCTGCTTTCTAACTTCTGATTGTCACGACAGGGTGCGCTTTCACCCTATCTGGCCTTGCAACTTCACCCCGTTCAAATCTAACCTTGGTGGGTCTTTTTCTTTCCCCTGGCGTCAGGGCAGAGCACAGCCCTACCCCGCCTGCCTCGCTGAGCCTATAGAAAGTACCCAGGGCCCTCTGCCTTGAGGGTTTTACCTCTAGTAGAAAGAGCTGGAGCACTAAGAGTGTACTTGAAAGATAAAGAAATCAGTGCTCTTGCCGAGAGGGTTAGGTAAAAGATCAGAGCGAGAGAAAGCTCCCTTGTAGAGTAATGCGTGTTAGGGAATGTTTGATTAGGAAATGAGGGGAGTTTATCTTAAAAACTACTAGCAGCCTGGGGCTCCTGGGTGCCTCAGTTGGTTGAGTGTCTGATTCTTGATTTTGGTTCAGGCCATGATCTCACATGAGATCGAGCCCTGTGTCAGGCTCTGTGCTGACACTGCAGAGCCTGCTTGGGATTCTCTCTCTCTCTCACTCACTCTTGCTCTCTCTCTCTCTGCCCTTCCCCTGCTTGCGTGCTCTTTCTCTCTCAAAATAAGTAAATAAACAAAAAACTGAATAGCATCCTCTGTCTTCCCTCACAGCCTTGCTCAGGTACACACTGGAAGATCTCCGGATTCTCACATTGCACCCAAATCCCCCTGGGGGCTAGACACGTCACGTAGGTTATCTTATCTAGTGTCAAGACAGACTGTAGAGAGAGGGTTCTGTGCCCATTGTCCAGATGAGAGCCTGAACGCAGATGTGGTGAGGCCAACACAGGCACAGACACCTAAGAAGTGGCAGAACTGAGTCTGGTCTCGGCACCAAGCCTCCAGCTGATTCCTTCTGAAACCTCACACGTGATGGACGCACTCAGGACACAACAGTGGGTGGTAAGCGATGTTTATTCAGAATGCCCATGTGTCTCAGAGGAATAACTTGCATTTTTTTAAGTCTATTTATTTATTTTGAGAAAGAGAGAGAGTGAAGGGGAGTGGGGGAGGAACAGAGAGAAGGAAGAGAGAATCCCAAGCAAGCTCTCTGCTGCCACCACAGGCCCTGATGCGGGGCTAGAACCCATGAACCGTGAGATCATAACCTGAGCCAAAACCAAGAGTCAAACACTCAACCAGCTGAGCCACCCAGGCACCCCTGAGCAATAACTTGCATTTTTGGGTCTTGACTTCCCTATCCCATATGTACTCCCCTTTGAACTCCTCATCAGGTCTACCCACAAGGAGGCGGACCCCAAGGCCTACCCAGAGGGCCTAGAGCTCAAGGCGTTCCACTGTGAAAAGAGGCTCCCCAATGCAAGCCTGATGCGGTCCTTAGATTCGAAATCTGTCACAGGCAGAGACCATCATGCACAGTGTGCCAATGTGCTTCCGATGAGGTTGTGAGCTGGTGAATGTGACTCTGTGTGTGTACATTTCTTCCCAACACAACGCCCTGGCAGTTGATCAGCTCAATTTATGAGTTTCCCTCCTCAGATCGCTGCGTAAGTGCCCAGTAACAGAAGATGGAGAGAAAGCAGTAAAAGCAACTACCAACCATGGAGGCGGGGGAGGGGGAGAAATCAGGAGCATGATCATAAAACAGCAATAGTCCATAATTCAAAATACTCACTTTCCAGAGATTGAGAGACGTCAAGCTACAAGTTTAAAACAAAGAAGAAGCAAAAAAGAGGCCAACTTCGAAGTCATCTTATGTAACACTTCTGCCACAGCGCACAGGCTTGATTGGAGCCCGGCCCTGCTGATCCCCCGTGCCCTCCTATTACTGTCTTCAGTAATCAGCATCTCTAGTAAGCCCTGCAGGGTGCGGGAATTCACCTTGTCAGGGGGAAACATTTGCTTGAAGGCCTTCTGTTCTTTGGAAAATCTCTCTCTCTTTTTTTTTTTTTTGTCAAATCAGGACATCTTGATTCCAAGTAGAAGAACCTTCTCCAATATATTTCTGAAGAATATTTTCAGAAAATTTTCCAGTTAAAAATAATGTAGGTTCATTGTAGATTAGGAAAATCAAGAAACGTGTTGTTTTAAAATCCAATTCTTAATATCTAGAAATAACCACTGTCCTGTGTGGTGTATTTCAGGTTTGCAATCTGTAGAGACAGAGGTGAGGAGAGATGTAGTTGCTAAAACAGAAAATGGAATCCTATCATGTATACTGTTTTACAGTCTGCTGTTTTGGGTTTGTTTTTTTTTTTAGTCACACAGTTATTAAACAAACGTTAATTGAGCATTTGCTCTGTGCCAAGAACTATGCTGGCTACCAGGCATAGACACATTAAAAAAGGAGACACAGGGGCGCCTGGGTGGCTTAGTCAGTTAAGCGTCAGGCTTCGGCTCAGGTCATGATATCACGGTTCATGGGTTTGAGCCCTGCATCAAGCACTGTGCTGACAGCTAGCTCAGAGCCGGAGCCTGCTTCGGATTCTGTATCTCCCTCTCTCTCTGACCCTCCCCTGCTCACGCTGTCTCTCTCTCTCTCAAAAATAAATAAATAACATTAAAAGAATTTTTTTAAAAAGGAGACATAGTCCCTCTCAAAGCAAGTGCATGGTAAAGGGTCATGGTAAAGAAAAATACTGAACAAATAATAGCATACATAAATATACAGTTTATCACAAATGCTAGGAAAGGGAAGGATAAGGTGCTCTGCAAACACATAGTAAAAATCATCCCTGTCGGACATATATTGTTTGCCTCTGGATCCACGCCTCTGTTTCCTGTACTCCCAGTTTAGGTTTGGGACCCAACCCACACATGAACTCCTCGCCTCAGAAGTGATATGTGACCTAGTTCTGGCCAATCAGAGCATTGCATTATCATGGGGACAATGGTTGGTTTTAAAACATTTACCTGAGAACTGGCCAGGGGCACCTGGGTGGCTCAGTTGGTTAAGCGTCTGACTTCAGTTCAGGTCATGATCTCACTGTTCGTGGGTTCGAGCCCTGCATCAGGCTCTGTGCTGACAGCTAGCTCAGAGCATGGAACCTGCTTCAGATTCTGTGTCTCCTTCTTTCTCTGCCCCTCCCCTGCTCATGCTGTCTCTCTTGCTCTCAAATATAAATAAAACATTAAAAAATGATAATAACAAAAATAAGCAAATACCTGGAGTCAAGAAACCCAACCCAATGGGTCTAAATTCTGGGACAGTGTTTGGAGCCCTCTTGGAGACATATATTCGCTTTTTTTACTGGGTATGAAGGTGAATAAGGAAGCCGGACCAGCTGCAGCCATTTTGCCACCATGAAGGTTGAACTTCTCCATGGAGCCAACGCCAACGAAATGGGGCCCGAGGTCGGGAGATAATCAGGTCCTGGTGACTTTTTCAGACCTGAGTCAAGTCTGAAACTGACCTTGGGTTTTATAGTTATCTGAGCTATCTGGATTATCACAGTTTTGGGTAATTAACATGATTAGGGGTATAAAGGTTTTCCTGAGGACAGGACGTGTAAGTTGTGACCTAAGGACTGATTAGGAGTTAAGCTGTGCTAAGCCAGGAGGGAGGTTAGGAGTGCATCTGAAACAGAGGGGTTAGCGCATGCACCTGGCCAAGGAGCCCGGAGCAGTTGAAGCTGGAGAATATTGGAGCCAGAAAGCTTGAGTGTGGGGAGAGGTGGATCACATAGAGCCCTGGAGGTCACTTTAGGGGTTCAGAATATGAGACCAAGAAATGAGAAACCATTTAAGGCAGAGAGCTGTCCAGATTGCATTTTAATAGGTTTTGGGGGGCACATGTGTTGCTCAGTTGGCTAAGCATCTGACTGTTGATTTCGGCTGAGGTCATGATCTCATGGTCTTAAGAAGGAGCCCCACGTAGGGCTCTGTTCTAGGCGTGGAGCCTGTTTGAAATTCTCTGTCTTCCTCTATCCCTTCCCATGTGCATTTGCATGTGCATTCTCTCTCAAAAGTAAAGTAAAGTAAAATAAAATAATAGTTGTTTGTGAGTAATCCCATCTGCTACAGTGACGATGTAGAGAAATAGCACTGAAGGCAGATGAGAAAGGATACAGGAGACTTAAGAGCTTTTGCAATATTTCAGGTGAGAGATAATATTGTAACTCTGACCAGGAAGGTGGATTTTTTTACTTCATGTTATTTTGTGAGAATTTCTCAAGATCAATTTCTAAATTTTTTTTTAACAATAGAGAACATATCAAGAGTCCATCTTTGGACTAGTTAGATTCTGTTTCCTTATAACTGATACATAATGAAAATCTTGGAATATAAGTCCTTACAACTAAACACTGACATTGTTTCTGGTTTTTATATAGCAATGGAAATCTTGCACGTACAATTTTGGCCCAAACTTCTGGTTACATTAGGAAAAATCCATAAAATTCAAATTACTTGTTGAAAGAGTTAAGCCTTTTATCAGGTCTCTCTCTCTCATACACACACACACATCCATCAAGAAAGATTGTGTGAATTTACACTGATACGCACTCCTTCGGACTAACAAATAACCAGTGTAACTCTTGAATGAAGAATAAATTTTATTGTAAACAAAGTTTCAGCTGAATTTAGCTGGAGAAAAGTCTCAACTTAGCTGGCTGGTCTCACCTCGGATTCTTGCCCACAAATGTAAGTAAGCCTTTGGGTCCAGGGCAGGCTCACCTGTCACCTGGCTGCTCTTTCCTGGAGGAATGTTCTCCACCTTCTCCTCCTGCCTCCCTGCCAGCCTTCTAGTGTGCTGAGAAAATGCAAGCAGTCAAAAGAGAACTTCCTCATCCCTCAAGCACCCGATGTCCCAGCTTCCTGCCTGCCCCCACCTCCACCACTTGCTCATCTCTCTGTGACTATCTGGATGGCTGGCCCCGGACGTCCATTGGGACACAAGGTCCCCCACCCCCACCCAACAGAGCAAGGATCTGGTTCTGCGACGGCCACCCTCTTCTGCGTCACACCTCCTCCCTTTCCATGGAAGCACTCCCATGCAGTGTCTAAACATGCAGTAATATCCTCCATCTTTTAAAAATAAGCCCAAACTTCCTTTGGCCCCACATTCGCTTCCAGCCTCCACCTGTGCCTCTGCTCCTCATGCCTCCAACAGTTCACTCATACTCTGTCTTCATATCCACTCTTCCCACCTACTTCCGTTAGGGTTTTGGCTCTGCCAAGCTGCTTTGGTCCGGATGGCCAGTGAGCTCACAGTGCCCAGCCCAGGGCGGTAGCTCTGATCTTCATCCACCTCCATCCATTAGCAATGTTGAATTAAACTGCTCATGTTTACTGTTTACTCGGCCTCTGGGACACCACGGGCTCTGCCATCCTGCTTTATTGGCCCTGTCCTTCTGCCTTTGCTAGATTCCACTCATCCTCCAGTACTCTCAGCATTGACCCACCCAGACTCAGCATTTGGATCTTTTGTCTTCACACTCAGTCCCAGGGTAGCTGAGAAGTGAGAAGTGTTAGGATAGTGGGTGTTTTAAAGCTAATGGAGGTTCGGACCAATTTTTCAAGGGCACTCATGGCTGTCAGTTAAAACTTGTTTTACTTTTACACACGATGAGGAGTTTTGGGGTTTTTTTCTGGCAGAGTGAGGATGTTGGGGGTGGGGAGTGTAGTGGACAGGGTTAGCGTGTGGCTGGCACACAGCTGTGCTGGTAGGAGATTAACTGGAGAAGGTGCTTGGCTGCTGGGCACACGGTCATCATGTCCGAAGGAACTGTGCAAACAACCACATGTTCAGTCAGGTGGGACTTTCAGTGATTTCTGGAGATTTGAGGAGAAGCTAGTAATCTGGCCAAGAAATCCAGAGTGTACGTGTAACTTAATTCACAGACGTGCACGTGGGCACATTGCTGCTTAAGGGGAAAACTCCACAAGGATTCAGTTCCTTTACGTTATGGGCTTTACCACTCACTGAATGACCAGGAAAGGGCATACGGGAACCGTCAACTTGTTTTCACCTCTACCTGAACATATTTCCAGCACGATTTTCATGCACTGAGGATTTATGGAAAGAGGGGTGCAAACCCCAGACCCAGAGATGTGGCAGGGTGGGGGCAGATCCTTGAGAGGGTGGGAAAGCCAGCAGGTCAAATGCTGTAGATTTACCGTCACTCCTACATGTTCTTCTTGGAGGATACATTGAGTAGGTCCTGGCCGCTTCCAGGGAAAGTTCTGGAGCGCCAAGCCCTTGTGGTCCATCCATAAGCTGATTATATCCATTATCTCTAGAGACATTACATTGGCTTTGAAAGCATCACGACATACACAGTACCAAGAGTGGTCTGCTATATCCTGTCTTCTGGACATACTGAAGGATTCATACAGACATGCCAAAACCTTGCTCAATATGGGACATTATTCCAG
>NC_043702.1:13708814-13711822 GCF_006229205.1 Suricata suricatta | reverse complement strand
GCAGTGTATATACCAGTGATGAATCACCGAAGGCATAGATGTGACGTTGAGGGGCCTGATTTATAGTTGGGTAGGAGGAGATGCCTGCATATTTGAGAGGCCTTCAGTTTGATCTGGAACTTGAGGCCATATTGGTGTCATACGTTCCCAGCCTCCCACAGAATATCTTGAGCTCCCTGGTTGATATTTATTTATTTTTATTATTTATTTAATTAAATTTATTTATTTTGAGACAGACAGAGCATGAGCAGGGGGTGGGGGGCCAGGGAGAGAGGGAGACACAGAATGCAAAGCAGGCTCCAGGCTCTGAGCTGTCAGCATAGAGCCTGATGCAGGGCTCGAACTCACAAACCACGGGATCATGACCTGACCGGAAGTTGGACGCTCAACCATCTGAGCGACCCAGGCGCCCCGCCCTGGTTGATATTTAAATTTCAGCATCAACCAGAGAACTGTTAGCTCTGGTGCTCCTGATGAAAATCTTTGGTTCTACAGCTTTTGGTTGTAAACTCCCCATGCAATCCTGTGACCGTGTGTAGTCTGAACATAGTAAGTACAGTCCCTAGATAAATGTACATATTGGGCAAGGGGACTAAACCTCTGGAGATTCACAACTTGGGGCAGGGAGGGCAACGGAGAACAGAATCACCTAGCCCTCAGCTCAGCTGGGACAGGACAAGTTTGAGAGTTCGCCCCTGCCCAGGGAAATGTGGCCGCAGACCTGGCTGACTGCTGGAACTGTCTTACAGGAGGAGAGATCTACAATCAGAAGTCCTGAGTGCTGGTCTGGTTTTCTCCTCCTACAAGTCACGTGACTTTGGGCAAGATGCTTGACCTCATTGTGCCTCAGTTTCCTCATCGATAAAATGGAAGTGATAATTCTTATGCTTCCTAAAGATGCTGCCAGCCTTTAAGAGTCAGTACTCAATAATTATAGCTGTTCTCACTCTGAGTAGTACATTTTCATTTGTGTTGACTTAATTAAAAATTCCCGAGTTCGAGCCCCTTCTCAGGCTCTATGCTGACAGCTCATAGCCTGGAGCCTGTTTTGCATTCTGTATCTCTCTCTCTCTCTGTCCCTCCCCTGCTAGCACTCTGTCTCTCTCTCTCTCTTTCAAAAATAAATATTAAAAAAAAGCCTTGTATACTCATGGACCTAAATACTTTTTCCAAAGCATATTAAAATGTGGCTTCTTAAGAGCATGTTTCAAAGCAATGGAGAGAGCTGAGCAGGACAGCAAGGCAGCATGATGGCCCCAGCAAGCTTGTTCCCAGCAGTGCAGGCCACATGAGGGTGGGGAGGGGCACCCAGAACTCAAGAAATAGGCAGAATGGTGACCTGCATGCACAAGCAAGACATGGGTACCAGATGGCCTCAAGGTTCTTTTTTTTTTTTTATTTTTTACATGTTTTTTATTTATTTTTGACAGAGAGAGACAGTGCAATCAGGGGAGGGTCAGAGAGAGAGGGAGATACAGAATTGGAAGCAGGCTCCAGGCTCTGAGCTAGCTGTCAGCACAGAGGCCTATGTGGGGCTCGAATCCACAATCCATGAGATCATGCCCTGAACCGAAGCCGGATGCTTAACCGACTGAGCCACCCAGGCGCCCAGGCCTCAAGGTTCTCTAGGGCAAGTAATGTGAATGAAGATGAGTGTGTGCAGACATTGTCACCTGAGAAAATAAAAGCAAGCTGCCTCCTACATGGAGATGTCCGTGTGAGAGAATCCTTTCTCTTCTTCTGTTTGAAAGAGCTCAAGAACTTTATTTACTTCTTATCTCTGTCCTTAACAAGATTATGCCGTCAGAAATAGCCATCTCCGTACTGGCTTTTCTCTAGTATGGGTCAGTGTTCTAAAAGCAGTGTTCAGAGGTAATCGACACTGGCTGCTAATCTTATCCCTAAAACAAAACACTCTGCCCTTCTGATCTAGAATTTTGAGAGTTGGGTGAAGGGAACAGTTGACAGGAATTCACTCAGCAGTGCAAGTTTTCTGAGCAGGTTCATACCCCTCTTTCTTTTCTTAATTCACATTCGTTTTCTCTCACTAATGTTTATTTTTGAGAGAGAGAGAGAGAAAGTGAGCAGGGGAAGGTCAGAGAGAGAGGGAGACACAGAATCTGAAGCAGCCTCCAGGCTCTGAGCTGTCAGCACAGAGCCCGATGCGGGGCTCGAACCCACAAACTGTGAGCTCATGACCCGAGCCGAAGTCGGATGCCCAACCGACTGAGCCCCCCAGGCACCCGGAGAGGAAACACATTTTAGCAAGCACTGAGATTGCTGCAGGTTTATACAAGTCGTTTTCCCTCTTGTAGAGCCGAGGAAACTGAGGCCCGGAATGGTTAAGCTTGGGAAGGCCACCCCACTTGTAAGGTGCAAAGCTAGGACTCAGATGGGCGGTCTGGACCCCGTTGTCCCTCCACTGTGGCTGTCTTCCAGCACCCAGCACGTTTCAGCCAGACTTCATCAAGCTTTCCTATTCTTGGCCTCTTCATTCTCGGCTTACCGGGCTGCGTCTGTTCTTCAAGATGTGTGAGGAAGAGTCCGAAGAGCGTCCTCTGCCCTGCACACAGCGTTCACACCTCCCTCGATCGGATGGGGTCCCACTGATTTTAGAGAAAAGTCCTGCTGAGACTATGGGAGCTGTTAGAACTCTTGACCCTGGTCACTAGAGCCGGTGGGCCTCAAACTTGGGTGTGCACAGAATCGCCATGGAGCGTGCTAACGGTAGGCGCGCCCAGCCCTGCCCTGCCCAGAGAAGTGCCGACTCAGAAGGTCTTTTCCAGGGTTTCTAATGAGATAGTGGCAAGATTCCACTACATGGCTTTGACTTAGTAGGTAACCTCACCGCTTCTCAACTCTGCAACGTTGAACTGATGATCTGACTTCTCTGTGCCTCCATTTCCTCACCTGTAAATGGAGATATACCATGCAACTCATAGTTGTGTAGTGAGAATGAACCACAACAGCAATACCTAAGGGGCATCTGGGTGGCTCAGTCGGTTAAG